>NC_083465.1:28961958-29066958 GCF_030014155.1 Tachysurus vachellii
CTCGTATCCTTGGAGGAGGTGATGATCTTCAGCAGTACTTTTACTTTTTTTTTTCACTTATAATTTTATTGCTTATGTGCTAAGCTATTTTGGCTAAGTTTTGTGTTACTACATGGTTACGTTCCAAAAGCTTTTTCTTTCTTTTTTTTTATTTTAGATACATTTACTATGTAGAAACTGCATCAGTCATGAATTAGGAATGAACCATTGTGACGTTAGACTACAGCACTAGCTACAGTGTAAGAGTAAATCAGCTAATTAGCCATTAGCATAGCAGCACACGTAGCTATAACCTGACACAAATCTCACATGAATTCTAGCTAAATGTTGAGAGTAGCATTGTTAAATTTGCAATTTCGTCTTACACAATCATTGAAATGCTACGAATCTGTTTGTTGCTCAAAGCCATTAATCACAGTTAACTGTAATTCGTCCTCAACCGAAAGCAACATCTATCCAGATGTTTATTAGCACATAGCAATATAACACTAAATGTATAATTATTAGCATTCAGGACACTCATTAGATCTGAAAAAAAAAAAAAAAAAAAGCTTTAAGATGTTGCTCGCTATTCAGGGATCTTGGTCTTAGAGGTTTTTTTGTTTTTTTTTAATTTAAATTTTTTGTTTTTCATATGTACCCTGTGTCTGTTTACTCCTATTAAGTGTCCAAGCAATTATTGTGTTTGTATTGAGAATCTGAAATGAAATTGAGTCTTAGGGCCTTTTTACACCCGGTCACTTCATGTGTTGTCTCTGATCCGATAGCTGTCTGATTTGTTAAAACTGTACCATTTACATTAGGCCACATAAATGCGTCTCGGCGAATCGGATATCGATCCGATCTTTCTACTCCCGCCCAAAATGCAAATATGTTTTACCTCATTTCCGGGGTAATTGAAATGGAACACGCTTTGGTGTTTTTCAGAATGCAATCAAAAAGAAGACGAATAAACTTCTTACGATGGTTATGTTACAAAAAACAGCATGTTATTTGTTATTTGTTTCTGACACGATGCACGACTCCTGAGTCACCTGCAAGTGACGTACTTCCGTTTGGGAGGAGTTTAGCGCTGACGTATGTGGCTTGAACAACCACATTCATTTACACCTGTCCAGTTTCATCTGAAACGCGTCCCAGACCACCTCCTGAAGTGGTTTGAACCATCGGATTTATATCCGTCTCCAAAACGTTTCAAAGGGCATTTAGACCTGGTCTTTTTACCGTCGGATAGCTATCGGATCACAGAAAACGCATGAAGTGACCAGGTGTAAAAAGCCCCAAACACTTGTTGGAAATTAGATGAGCTCATCCACAAGTGTTTGCACCAAGATCTTTAAACCTTTTTTTTTTTTTTTAAACATTTTTAAACTTTTTTTTAAGCAGTGGGTCAATGGATTGACCAAATTCGAACCAGGGTGGATTTGATTCGAATTTTAGTTTGAATCTTTATTAAAATGGTATAAAAAAATAACATTAAAGATTTGAAAAATAACTAATGCTAATTGGATATAATTAAACATTTCGACAAGCCTGATCATCTTAAATAAATAAAAATAGACGATAACTAGTGTAGCTAGCTAGTGCACTTCATTTAAACTCCACATGCTAACGGGATAAGGAACGAAAATACATTATTAAAGTCGCTGTTTAAACGAATGTACAAGTTTTTACAAGCATTACAAGATTGTGAGATATTTTCTTCCCAGCAAATTTAAACCTTCCTCATTATCCAGTTTCAGTCTGTAGAACTCAGTACATTCTCTGACACAAAATACACACAAGGCGGTGCTTGGACCCCGCTGATCGCTGCTTGCTGTTTTATTAGCTATTATTTGATGGAACGAGAACCGTTTCACACAGGATATGAGATCGTGGGAAAGAAAAGAAAAGAAGCTGCTGTACGCGAGAGATTTTTTGGCTGGTAGTGGAGTGTCTAGAGAGTGTGCCTTAAATTAGCAAACAACGCTAACATCTGTATAAGCATGGTGTGCTACCTTAGACTACAAGATTATCAAACATCTACGTTATACGTTAAAGGTGTATCGTACTGTTTAGCTTGTAAACAAAAAATCGTATTGGTTTCGTTCTGCGAGCGTGTGAAGATCAATCCATTCAGCGAGACGATTTATTGAACGATTCACCGGTTTGCAGCCATGAGAATCGTTTTCAACAAGTTGCACTGTGAACTGTATTTATCCATGTATTTATTTATTTATTCCTTTGTTTATTTGTATATACTCCTTTTTTTGGTCTACGATTCCACAGCCGAACAGGGTGTAGCCTCCATCTATACATTTGTAAGACTCAGAAAGCAGCAGAGGCAGACGATACTTATGTTTCTCATTATAGTGATCTATTTATTTTTTATAATGCTGTTATGGGTAAAAAGTACGACACGGAAGAAACAGAAGAAAAGAACTAGGCAGCATTTGTGATCATAACGTTTTAAAGATTCTTATTAAAAATGATGAAGCATCCGCATTGTTGTCTTTTCTTTTTATTCCTTTTTTTTAAAATAAAGTTGATCAATTTTCCTTCATTATTAATTCACACTAATTTTTGTTATCGATTGTAGGGAAGGTTTTGTTTGTTCGTTTGTTTGTTTGTTTTTACCTCAGGACATTTTGCATTTAATCCTATTAAAGTCTCATCTAGCATTTTTTTTCTGACCAACCAGGTTTTAAAAATATTTCTAGCTTTTATTTAACATCGCCTAGTGTTAACATATAAGATACGCTCACTAGGCACTTTATTAGGAACACCTGTGCACATTCATACAATGATCCAATCAGCCATAACATCCTGCAGACACGATCAGCAGCTTCATGTAATGTTCATTAACGTTAGAGTAAATAAAAGTAAATAATAGGATCTTAGTGGTTAGCACGTTCGCCTCACACCTCCAGGGTTGGGGGTTCGATTCCCACCTCCACCTTGTGTGTGTGGAGTTTGCATGTTCTCCCCGTGCCTCGGGGGTTTCCTCCGGGTACTCCGGTTTCCTCCCCCGGTCCAAAGACATGCATGGTAGGTTGATTGGCATCTCTGGGAAATTGTCCATAGTGTGTGATTGCGTGAGTGAATGAGAGTGTGTGTGTGTGTGTGCCCTGCGATGGGTTGGCACTCCGTACAGGGTGTATCCTGCCTTGATGCCCGATGATGCCTGAGATAGGCACAGGCTCCCCGTGACCCGAGGTAGTTCGGATAAGCAGTAGAAGATGAGTGAATTTAACCGTGGTTTCTCAGGAATTGTGACCGTTTCGAACTAACCTGTTTCATGGATGTTCAGATTCATCACAGCGTTACTATGTAGCTATAAATAAAAATAAAAAATCATTCCTAATATTCGGTCAAGGTAGCATTCAATAAAACAGGAATACACACAGTCTACTCGTGGCACTGCTAAGTGCTAAATAACATCCAATAGAAACATTAAATAAATAAAACACATCATGAAATATTTTTATTTATTCCGGTATATTTGTTGACATGCTGACGTTTCAGTAAAACACAGTACAGCTGTGATTATGATACACACTCGACACATTAAACACACCACCAGATCAAAGTGTGGGAGACGTGAGAAGAGCTCGGCGTTTCTGCAGCTGACATTCACATTTTAATTAACCGCCAGGACAGAAGGACAGATAACTCCGTGTTTGTCGTTCCGACTTCTCGTGAAGGTCACGGATCTAAAACTGGAATCATCTTCAATCATACACAATCGTGTATGTGTCTTAAAGTGTTCACATCAGGAGCTAATGTTTAAATGGAGAACTGAAGTAGAAAAGCTAGAACAGAAAAAAAAAATGCAAAGAAGACAGATCTGTCAATTGAAACCAATCGAGAAAGAGAAACAACTCGCCAGTGTGAATGTGGTGTGAGAAAACTTCCTAATGAACACAGTCATGATAAAAAAAATATGTTTTGTATTTTTTTACAGACATCGTATTTAAATCAAGACCAAGCACTTAATTATTTTGTGTTATAAAGAAGATAATAAATGCACTTGAGAGACAAAATAAACGACAATCTGATACACGAATACAAGAGAGATTAAATATCAAATAAAATGGCAGAGAGAGAGAGAGAGAGAGAGAGAGAGAGAGAGAGAGAGAGAGAGGTTAAATGAGAGACAAACAGATACACATGAACAATCAAGAACGGATTGGTAGAGCAAGAGACAGGTAGGTAGAGAGAAAGAGAGAGATGAAGAAAGTTGGAGAGAAACAGACAGGTAGAGAGGGGCAGGTGCTGAGAAACAAAGGTACACAGAGAGAGAGAGAGAGAGAGAGAGAGAGAGAGAGAGAGAGAGAGAGAGAGAGGTCTGGTGAAGAGAAAGAAACAGGTGGAGAGACAGGTGTGAGAAGCAGAAATAGACAGGTAGAGAGAGACAGACAGGTAGAGAGAACAGAGACAGACAGGTAGAGAGAATAGAGACAAACAGGTAGAGAGAGACAGATAGGTAGAGAGAACAGAGACAGACAGGTAGAGAGAGACAGACAGGTAGAGAGAACAGAGACAGACAGGTAGAGAGACAGATAGGTAGAGAGAACAGAGACAGACAGGTAGAGAGAGACAGACAGGTAGAGAGAACAGAGATAGACAGGTAGAGAGAGACAGACAGGTAGAGAGAACAGAGACAGACAGGTAGAGAGAGACAGACAGGTAGAGAGAACAGAGACAGACAGGTAGAGAGAGACAGATAGGTAGAGAGAGGCAGGTGGTGAGAAACAAAGGTACAGGTAGAGAGAGAGAAAGAGAGAGAGAGATACAGGTAGAGAGACAGGTGCGAGAAGCAGAGATAGACAGGTAGAGAGAGAGACAGGTGGTGAGAAATAAATTCAGGCAGAGAAGGACAGGTAGAGAGAAGAAAAACAGATACAGATGGAGAGCAAGGCATAGTGAGAAACAGAAATACTGGTAGAGTGACAGATGTGGAGGGAGAGACAGACAGAGGAACAGTAGAGGAAGGAGACAGATGTAGAGAGTGATAGAACCAGACAGACAAGAGAGATAGTGAAAAAGAATTAGAGACACAAACAGGTGGAGACAGAGACAGATATATATGGAGAGAGAGAGCGCGATAGAGAGAGAGAGAGAGAGAAAGAGGTGTCTATCTGTGCTGCAGGAATTTGTGGAGCAGAGGTGGCAGTTTCAGCTGAGGGATGAGATGAAGCCTCGTGCGTCCGAGATATTCTCTGATACACAACCTGCACAGCTCACTCAGAGAGCGTGGAGTAACTACACACAAACACACACACACACACACGTTATTACCATGAGCTCCAATTCACTCGTGCACTGGAGCGTTACTCGCAGCCACCACTTTAGCATCATACAATTTGAATATGTAAATCACATCAAAGAGCAACCTTCACGTCTCTATAACTCTTTAGGCCACGCCCCCTGAGGCTGACGTGAAACAGAAGGAAGTGTGTTTATATCTCATCGTGAAACCACATCATCTACCACCTCATTTGTTTCGCATCTGTGCCTCAGAATAAGAGGAAATTGTTTAAACATTTTATTCTGGTTCTTAAAAGAAAACGTCAGAGTTTTTCCTAGCGTTTACCTTCATAATGCAGTAACAAGCATTCTGCCAGGCTGCTAGGGGGCGCTGTCTCCACTGCTCTCTGTAGCTCCACGTTTCGAGCATTGATGTTGGCGCCGAACTCCAGCAGCACTTTGACGATCTCAGGGCAGTCTTTCTGTGCTGCGGCGTGAAGCGGCGTGTCCAGGAAACGGCCCTTTTGTACGTTAGCACCTGTTAAACCGAATTATTTAGATTGGACCTGTTGACTATTTACACCACAACGTTTTTAAATTCTTCAATCTTTAATCGATGCACAATTCTATCTGTAGCAGCAGCTCGTTCCTATACGGCATCGTTTCTATAGTAACGGCTCATTTATTACACAAAAAAGATGCAAGTTTTTTGATTATGGCAAAGTGTGTTGTGTGAGTGTGTATGTATACGTGTATATGTAAATGTCTGTGTGCGTGTGTGTATATATGTGTGTTTGTGTGTATGTCTGTATATGTATGTATGTATGTGTGTGTCTAAGTGTGTGTATGTGTGTCTAAGTGTGTGTATGTGTGTATATGTATGTGTGTGTCTAAGTGTGTATATGTGTGTATATGTATGTGTGTCTAAGTGTGTGTGTGTATATGTATGTGTATGTCTAAGTGTGTGTGTGTATATGTCTGTATGTATGTGTGTATATGTATGTATGTATGTGTGTCTATGTGTGTGTGTCTATGTGTATGTGTGTATATGTATGTGTGTGTCTATGTGTATGTGTGTATATGTTTGTATGTGTTTGTGTGTATGTGTGTATATGTATGTGTATGTCTAAGTGTGTGTATGTGTGTGTCTATGTGTATGTGTATATATATTTGTGTATGGATGTGTGTGTGTGTATGTATGTGTGTATATATGTGTATATGTGTGTGTATGTATATTTGTGTGTGTATATGTGTATATGTGTGTGTATGTATATTTGTGTGTGTATATGTATGTGTGTAGATGTATGTAGATGTAGCGCTATCAGTTATTATTAGTGCTGCGTTCATTTACCATGTAAAAATGATTCATTTAGAGATCAGTGACTTAAACTCTTGTAGTTTTCTGAGACCAAATCTAACAAACATGTTCATAAAAGATCACTAAAACTAAACCCATATTAGCAGTTTGTTTGTTTGTTCGTTAGTTAATTAATCAGGATCCCAGACCTCCATCTAGAAGTTTCCGTGTGCACTGTAGCTCTCGGGAGGCACAAGCGATGTACAGTGGTGTTCCTAAGTGAGGAATATCGTAATCCACATCTGCCCCCCATGATATCAGAGTCTCCACACACGCCGTCCTTCCTGAACAAGAAGATGACTTTAGTGTTGTACTGTTTAGGGCAAAAAAAAAAAAAAAAAAAAAAAAAAAAAAAATCTATGAAATTCTTTTCTTGTTAAAAAAAAGAAAATCTGAAAACACAAATATCTGCTTCCAACACCTTTGCTGCTGGCTTCGTGGATCGGTGAGGGTTGGCACGGCTCAGGCTGTGGGTTAGCACCATGCTCCAGAAGAACCTCCGTACACGTGGCACTGCCGGCGGAACAGGCGTTAAACAGAGGCGTCACTCCGTCGATGGTGGTAGCGTTCACCTATTACACACATACACGACACAACAGGCGTCACGCTCGCTGCTGCATGGCAGAGACTCAAACTGGTTCAGTCTTTCTTACTTTCTTTTTTACTCCAAGAGCGTTTTATTCATTTTATATAACATAAATGAGAAATTTTGACTTCACCTCTTAATGTGAATGTCTATAAAACTCACTTATGTTATAGCAGCTATTCACTGGTGGGTCCTTCTGTTCTCTCTTAAGGTTCCACCAATCCATCCATCCATCCATCCATTTTCTGTAGCATTTATCATACACAGTGTTTCAGGAAACGTGGGATCTATCCCAGGGGACTCGGAGCACAAGATGAAAGACACCTTGGACAGGGTGCCAACTCATCACATGGCACAATCTGACAGTCATTCACACATTTAGAGACGACAATCAGCCAACAACAAGCCTCTGGTCTGGAGGAGGAAACCTGAGTTCCCTGAGGAAACCAGAGGAAACTCCACGGAGGAAGGAATCGAACCCTCAAAGCGTGTTAATCACTAAGCCTCCATGCTTGCTTGAGGTTAATATGATGCAAAAAAAAAAAACAGCTTGTAATGACATCAGAGACTCTTTCCATTAATGTTAACCTATTTAACCAGTACACTGGTTTCCTTTTCGTCATAAGAATAAAATAGGACTTACGGGGACATTTTCAATCAGGGTAAACAAACAAATGGTTCTCTTCTCTGTTGGGTTTCAGTGTGATCGGTGATTACTCACCGTTTTAATAGTTTATGTGGAGAGTCTGTACAAGGGCATGGAGGTGAGCTTGGGAGTTTTCTCACTCTCTTTTTGTAACTTAATTAAAATAGATTATTTTTATTTATGTCTTCTGAGTTATTAATCGATAGCACAACAGTGACATGAAAAATAATTAGTATTATATTATTATTCATATTATTTTGGACTGAATCCACTTTCCAGCTGTTAATATAACAGCAAGCCAATCAGAAAGAAGTATTTTCTTTGGTTGTGGAAGAACTTACGTTAGCTCCGGCCTCTATGAGAGCTCTGGCACATGCCACATGGTCACCCAGACACGCCTCGTGCAGTGGAGTCACATGATCAATGGTGACCAAGTTTGCATTGTAACCCTGATGGGAGGAAGATGCATATTGAATGAAATTTGATTTTGTGTGTGTGTGTGTGTGTGTGTGTGTATACATCTATATATATATACACACACACACCTGTGAGAGCAGGGTCTTCAGGGCCAGAAGGCGTCCCTGGCTTGCAGCTTCATGGAGTGGAGATCGGTCTGCCCATGAGCCTATAACACACACACACACGCACACACACACACACCATGTAGTAATTATTGGAATATGCAGTTTCACTTTTAGATCATCTGTAAAACCTACTGTGGAATCTGCCAAAGAACAGTAACTCCTGGAACATATAGTCATGTGTTACATAGCAGTTTACCTTGTAGCTTTTATACTTCCCGTTTCACCCGGTGGCCCTTTAAGTGTTTTGTATAAAATAATCCATGTTAAATGTTCTGTGCAAAATGAGCAACAAAGCCACATCCTAAAACCTTAAAACATCCTAAAAGCTTTAAATCCTTTGAGAAGTGAAATACTTTTTCACAACATCACATCCTTAAAATCCAATCCAGTCTCCAAAATGATCCGATTTTATATCTATGACTCTTCCGGGAAACAGTGAGGATAACTAGCACAGCTACAACAGCAAAACGGCCTCAAAACCTCAATCGTCTGTCGGTCCTGAAGACGAGGACTCTTTCTCTCCAGAAAATCCAGCCAAATTTTCTCTTGGTTAATCTCACCAGAGATTTGTTCCATCTGGGTCACGGCACCACATTCTCTTGATGGTTATTCTAGTATATTCAATAAAACTGCTACTCCTTTTCACAAAAAAAGGAAATATTTGAGAGATATTAGCAGCGATTTAAAAAAACAGGTGACATCGTTTCCATCCGACTACATTATAATATTTCATTTTGATCCTGATTGCAGATATTTCATTTTGTGTAAAAACGTTTTTAGCACAAAAATTCCTCCATAGAATAAATAGCCAAGACTGGTGTCATTGTAAGGTTTAAGCTTATATTTTCAGTTTTTTCTGTATAAACACCCTTTTCAGGAAGTTCAATTAGTGTGTTATGATAATACTTGCCCATGGATTCCTCCTCTGACCGCAGCTATATATAGAACCATCTCCACCTGGTACTGTAGACTACATGCAAATGCCGAACCTTACACAACCCTCATTTCTCACCCGTCTGTATATATAAAAAAAGCTTTCTGCACCGTACGTACCCATGTCTCCGTCTCCCCATGGCACATCTAGCCACTGATACGTATACGACATGGCAGCCTGCGAACGAAAGCACGTCCATCATCTTTACGTCATGAGGTGTCAGTATGACGGCGTATCGTCGGAAATGGCTCTATTTGTAATGTTATTATTTAAAATTACATCACAAAAATGGCTTTATTATCCTTTTTCCATTCGTTCGTCACATTTCTCTATTGTAAATTCAATCAACATGACATTAACACACTCCTCTGGTGCTCTGTGATTCGACCAAACTCTGCGGCTTGTTTTTTTCAACATATGTCTTAAGCATTGGTTCAACAACAGGAACCCATTTTATCTGCTTTCCTTTCAATATGACTAGAAACAATATTATAATAAGTTCAATAATACTATTAAAAAAAAGAAGAAGAAGAAGAAGAAGACATAAGATAAAAACATTAAACATAAATAAATAAATGAATAAATATGTAGAAATGTTATTATAATTTAAATTATATTAAAAAATTATATTTATTTTGCACGTAGAGGAATGTATAACTATAATTTATAACTTTTCAATTAATTACTTTATAAATAAACATCAGTATCATCTTTCTGCTCTCAGGCTTGTGGTAAACAAAAAAATTAATTAAAAAATCCAAAACAAAAAAAAAATAATAATCCAGCCTCAGTAACCTCTTTATGCTGAGATGAATAAATAAATTAATTCATTAAGTAAGCAAACAAGTGAGTAAGCAACTCATTACAATAACATAATAATCACTTAATAATTAAAGGTCATTATGAGTTTTCCTCTTACTGATTTTTACTGCAGCACCGAGGACTTCTGGGAATCTTTCGCTTTACTTAGAGGAGTTCTTTCTGTGCGCCCCAATGGAGACTCATTAATATTCAACAGAATGGTAATTCCAAGAGTTTACTGCAGAGAGAAACCTGAGCTCCTTTCAGCAGAAACACAGCACTTGGTGTTATATTTACTGCTTAATAAAGGTGTTAAAGACTCTTAAGACTAGAGGTTTTTTTTCTGCTGTAATTAAATGAATTCAAATGACAAGTGATTATAAAACTGATTAATGAAATGATCTCAGCCTGTTTTTCTCCTCCATACTGAAGCGCTCTTCGTTTTCTATGTATTTAGCAGTGCGACTCTGCAAGAGGGGTTCAAATGTCCTGAACTAAACATAGCACAGGTTTCCCATGCCCTTCCTTAAGCCTGTTGTTTTTTAAAGCAAATAAGCTAGTGCAATTCAGATTAAGTGCACTAATTATTTGACGAGGTTACCGGCACTTCAGTTAAATCCGAATGCAATTCAGAGCTCAAGGTCAAACATTTTATAAATCAAAACCTCAAGCTATTGGCCAGAAAATTCACAATTAGCCGTCGCTAAGTGCAAATGTGTTTTAAGTCCTAATACATTTCATTATAATAAGGTGCGTTTTACTTAATAACCTAAACCACACAGTGCTATAACCTCCTAAATCTAAAATTAGTCTCTGTTGCTCTGAAATGTAAACGTAATTGTATTTTATTAACATGTTTTTATATAGATTTTATATATATATATATATATATATACGTATATATACGTATATATATATATATATATATTTTTTTTTAATTTTATATATATTATATATTTTATACTCACTCACTCTCACTCATTTTCTACCGCTTATCCGAACTACCTTTTTATATATTCCCTTTCCTACCTGTATCGGTAGATACTATTTGTTTTATTTGAAAATATATATTTTTTTCTATTTTTATTAGAAATTCTATTTATATTCTATTTTTATGAAATTTGTATGACAGTCAAAAAAATCTTTTCTAATTTTAAAATATTCTATATTTATTTATTTATTTATTTAATCAACGTTTCCAGTGTTTGAAAATAAAATCAAATCAAATCAAAATCAAAATAAACCTGCAAGGTAAAGAGGGCGCTGTGTGACTGTATGGAAGGCCAAAAGGGACAGACTATTACATATGATTGGGCTATCAACATGAAATTCATTGCTGAAATTCTACACCAATTTTATAACTTTTGACTTTTTCACAAGTCAAAAGTTAAATTCATGAAAACTGCATCACTTGCCAGTGTTATAGGAAGCTTCCAGTGTTTACAGTAAACATACTGTATAACACCATTATTGGAATATTGCTTATAACAACTAATCATACTAGTAGATTGGAAACAACTGTCGTATGTGGAGTATTTAATTAAAAAAAAAAACATGTTGTAAAATGTTTTATATGTGACATACACAACAAGCTCTGAAACTATTTTGTTTTAAAGACACATGAAGCATGCCCCTGAGGTTTTGAGCCTGTAGGCCTTCCATAGCAGCTTCCATCTCATGCTCGGTGTATTATTTGTGTGTAAAGAGAACAGAAAGAGGAAATCTCACTGCACTCACCCTGACTAGTTAAAACCCCCCAACGAGATTTCTTTCTAGAGGACAATTCGTCCAAATGTCCCTGCTTTCTCTTCTTGTTTGTATGTCCGGAGCGCTCGCGCTCTGCGCCGGGAACTTCAGGCATGTTTGTTTATGTGCTATAAGGAGAACGTAAGCACGCACGAGCACGAGCACGAGCACGGTGTGAAACGGGAGCGCGCACGCAGTGAAAGAAGTCTGAATGGACAAGGGTTAGGGTTCCATTCAATGGAATGATTGATAATATAAAGCAAAAAAATTAAGACCGTTCATTTAATACTAAACAATTTGATAGATAATGGCATAGATAATATTTCTATTTCTGTCTCCAAGAGACTTAATTTCACTGATTTCTTCTTCTTAATAAACAACATGCACACTGGAGCCCTTACCCTTAAGCTACATAACCCTACCTAAAGATAATAAATTCTTCCCTTAGCACTGGCTATGAGCCGAAATCTTTTAAGCTAGCATTTATCAAAGCTTTGATTAAAAAACCTGACCTCGACCCAACCGAAGCTGTCCAACTATAGGCCAATATCAAACCTCCCCTTTATCTCGAAGATCATAGAACTGTTTGTACACAACAGTTATGCTCAGACCTACATAGGAATATTCATGAAATGTATCAGTCAGGATTCAGGCCTCATCATAGCAGATAGAAATGGTGACCACTCTAAACAAACTAAGGTAATGTTTGGTGTTCCACAAGGTTCTGTTTTAGGCCCCCTTGCTTTTCTCTCTATATATGCTACCCCTTGGCGCAATTATTTTTAAACACGGTATTAGCTTCCACTGTTATGCTGATGACACGCAGCTATATGTTTCAGTCAGATATGAGTCACCAGCTTAATAAGATTGAATATTGTGTGAAAGACATCAGATAGTGGGTGCTTACTAACTTCCTCAGACAATACACCAGTCTCTCATTTGAAGCTCACAAAAAATACCACAAAGGTAGCCTTATTTCATATCAGAAATATTGCTAAGATAAGAAATACGATGTCATTACATGTTGCAGAAACACTAGTTCATGCCTTTGTTATATCTTGGTTGGATTATTGTAATGCTTTACTGTCTGGATGTTCCAGTAGGAGCATAAACAAGCTCCAGTTAGTTCAGAACGCAGTAGCTAGAGTCCTAACTAGAACCAGAAGATATGAACATATCACCCCTATCTTATCCTCATTCCATTGGCTGCCAGTCAAGTTTCGCATTGATTATAAAATACTATTATTAACCTAAAAAGCATCTAATGGTCTCGAGCTACAGTACCCGAGAAATCTTTTGTTTTGTTTTTTTATGATCCGTCAAGCCTACTCCGATCAAAATGTGCAGAGCTTTTTTCGCAGAGCCCCACAGTTATGGAACAGACTTCCAATTAGTGTTCAGGACTCAGATACAGTCTCAGTGTTTAAGTCCAGGCTGAAAACACATTTGTTTAGTCTAGCTTTTATGAATAGCTTTTTTAGGTAAAGGAGCAGATCTGGAGGGTTCATAGGCATAGAGTGTTTGGTGAACTGCGATGTCTGGATGCTGTCGGCTCAGGTTTGCAGGCTGTTTACATCCCAATAGGCCCTCATGTCTGTGCCACCTTCTTTCTCTAGCCTTTTAGTTATGATGTCATAGCTAGTCTTGATGGAGTCCATGTCTGCACTTTGTACATAATGTACATTGTCCATCACCTGATTACAATCATACCTAACAACTGTCTCTCTGTCGAACTATATACTGTATGCCACTCCTGACTAGACTGATCGTCTCTTCTTACGGAGCTACTTCGTCAATCCTGCTATTCTACCCCTGGTTGGAGTCTCGTTGCCTGGTGGTCACCCTGCCAGGGATTGATCTGCATGGTCAGTCAGTGACTCATGGGATTGTTGTGGATGGAGCCACCCAGAGACTCTCATGCCTTCTTTGAACCAATGTTGTGTCAGTTAGCTGTGTGTTCTGGTCTTTATCAGCAATCATTTGAAGACTTTGGCAGGAAGGAATTAGTGTTGGGTTTGCGCTGAACTCAGAGTTTGTGATGACCCAGTGTTGGGTTTGCGCTGAACTCAGAGTTCCTCAGGAGCTTTCCGTTGTACTATTATAAACTGTTGTAGAAATTGCATTATTTACATTTACACTATTTCCTGTCCAGTGTCACCCAAATGAGGATGAGGTTCACATCTGTGTCTGGTTCCTCTCAAGGTTTCTTCATCATATCATCTCAGGGTGTTTTTCGTGCCACCGTCGCCTCCGGCTTGCTCATTAGGGATAGGGATATATACTGTATGTAGTATTTTAAAGTTTAAATTTTTATTTTTAAAATAATTGTAAAATTTAAATGTATGTATTCATTGATTATTATTATTATTATTATTATTATTATTATTATTATTATTATATTTTTTTCTTCTGTTTCTGTACTTCTGTAAAACTGCTTTAAGACAATATGAATTTTTAAAAGCGCTATACAAATAAATTAAATTTAGATTGAATTGAATTAATAGCGGGTCGCGCAGGAGGGGTAAAAGGCTACTGTTCGTTAGTGATGTCAAGATTTAACTCAGAATATTAAACCTAATATAAATGTGAAGTTTACATGTAATATTCTCTGCTAATAGAACTATGTAGAAGTAAACAAGACAAGTGATAAAATGCTTGTTACCTTTTTGTCACAGAGACAAGTTATGTGCTAGCTAGCTATCTGACAGAGTGATGTTGCTAGGCAACTGGGAAAAACAGGTACAGAAGCCTAAGCTAGCTAATGTCTGAGCTGGATGATAAAACTATAATAGCTAGCATGGGGAAGCATCAGAAATATCAACTTTTCTAACAAAATTTTTAGTAAATTTGATAAAGGTCTCTGTTTGAAACATTTTACACAAATAAGGTAACGATAAAGATAAGATAGATGTTTGCCTATACAGTGAACTTAGCATAGCTAGCTAATCTCATCCACCACAACATATATTTTGTTTTCTGACAACACTGAGCCACACAGGAAGCAATTAAATCAAAGATTTGATGTTTATTAGTCACATGTTCCTATGCGCAATGGGTTGCTAATGTTAGCAATTGCGTGAGGTCATTTGTAAGAGCGATAAACATGTAGACTATTTAAAGGCTGTGTTTACTTTCCCATTGACCTGCAGTGTGTGTACGGCAGGCTGCTCTATTTATGGCTCGGCTTTAATCTTCAGCACAGAATTAACTCTGCCTTTTTGAAAGGATGCGTCACGTTAAAAAGGGAAGTTGTTCCACTGTGACATGTTGAGTCATGTGAGATGGATGTTGTGAGTGCTCAGCAATATGGCTGATTGTTTTTGAGATTCTTTTACTGAAGGTCATTGTTCTGTTGGAGGTCTTGCATGAAGTTGTAGCTAATACACAATTTCCAACCTTTGGCACGTGAGTGTTCTCTGCTAGGAGTGTTAATACAGAGGAATAGATTGAACTTAATTCAGGAGGGGAAGGGAATGAGACTGAAGGCAGAATTTTTTTTTTAGATAAAAAAGTCCTTTTTTATTTTGACCTTGGTACTTTTTCGGTCAACACTATCTTTTTTTATCAACAAAATCTTTTTAAAAAATTCCATTTAAGGAAATTTCAATCGATCAATCAATCAATCAATCAATCAATCAATCAATAAATCAATCAATCAATCAATCAATCATTCATTCAATCAATCAATCAATCAATCAATAACCAAATGTTTGACTTGGTTGGTTTAAATTGTATTTTTGAAACAAATATATTTAACTACATGTATTTATATAAATATATACAAAAAGAAAACTTTATTGAAAATAGTTTTTTTATTTCTTTCAAAAATATGTGAAATATATATAATACTAGTCACCATTTGAATACCAGCATCTATTTCTGAGAAAAATAAGACATAAGACATGAGAAAAAAAATACTAATAAATAAAATAAAATAAAAAAAATAATAATAATGATAATAATAATAATAATAATAATAACAATAATAATAATAATAACATCAACAACAAATACTACTACTACTGCTAATAATAATAATAATAATAATAATAATAATAATAATGATAATAATAATAATAATAATAATAATAATAATAACAACAACAATTATAAGAACCCCCTGCTTCTCCTCCTCCCCTGAAAAAAATAACTAAATTAAATTCATTATTATTATTATTATTATTATTATTATTATTATTATTATTATTATTATTATCATTATTATTATTATTATTATTGTTGTTGTTGTTGTTGTTGTTATTATTAGTAGTAGTAGTAGTAGTAATAGTAGTAGTAGTATTGTACATTATTACTGTCAGGTCAAAAGGAAATAATTTTATAAACAATATAAAATAACTTCATTAAAAGTTAAAAGAGTGTAATAAAGCACAATAGTTTATATTGTAATAAATATATATTTGTAATTTAATTAATTTATTTTTTTCAGGGGAGGAGGAGCAGCAGGGGGGGTTCTTATGTGGCCTTAAATGGTTAAAAGCAGTATTGAGCATCTGTACATTATTAGTTTAATTATAAATTCTACAGCTATTTCAGTTACTATATTTGTCTACAGATGAAATGTGCGCTCTGAAACCAGAGAATGATACAGTGTTGATATGACTTATAGTCAACATAGTGATTTTTATTGTCCTAACTAGATCAAAAACTCTCCCTAACCCTATTTTGAGACTCTAGAGCTATAAGAGGCAAAGCTATGAGCTCTCGCTGAGATCCTGGAGCTTGCAGCTGAGAATGTGACACACCTTTGCTCTGTGCTTTTATTTCCAGTAACTGCAGGCTGGAATATTATCTCATCATGCACATGACCCACATGACCTGATGTAAAACAAGGCTTCATTTAACGATGCTGAATGATATCAAGTAATAACAGATTTGTAAACTGCTCACTAACAAGACTCACACACACACACACACACACACACACACACACACACACACACACACACACACACACACACACACACACCTGCATGAAGAGTATGAAGACTTGTAGAAAGGCACAACATCGTCTCCTCACTTCTCCCAAACCCCCCTGCACGCGTCTCAGACATACTCAGATCACTTACTGTGCCCTTGGCCGAAATCATAAAACTCTGCGGCAATGCGAGCCGCCTCCTTCCTGTTCCCCTTGACAACGTAGAAATGTGTGAGGATGTTCAGGCTGATCTTGACGAAGAGCTTGAAGCAGAACAGGGCAAAGATGGACAGGTAGACATTGGTGTACTGCGAGCCGAATGGCCGCTCCTCCAGAAAGTCGGTCATTGCTGCTGAGCGCTGCTGATCTGCTATGGAATGAGGGTCAGCTGGGCATGTGTTGACACGGATCAGATGGCACGGCGACCCACTTTTCTCCACCGGGAACGCCCACTCCTGGCAGCCGAGAGCTCGAACTGGAGAGAAAAGGCAGCTGTGGAAAAATGGACCACTTGAGTCATGACAACAAAGTTTTGTTGTTATGGAGAGAGAGAGGGGGGGGGGGGGGAAACAAAGTTGTGCACGTCTCCTGATGGGTTTGTTGTGGAGAGAAATGTGAGACTCTGCAGTGAGGCAGATAAAGACAAAACCTTTTCTGGTAGAAAAGTTTACCTTCAACTTGGGGTGAGCAAAATGACAAAAATATCATCATAGACTGGTTTTCTTACAAAATGTCAGCAAATATTAAAAAACCTTTAAAAAATAATGACAAAGTTTTGTCATAACTCACGAGCTATATGTTCTGAATACATAGAGAATATTTTTGTTGATTTTTGTTTCAGTATCTAAGTTCTATTTAATTGTATTTGTTCCATGTGATAATAAGAAGACTTGTTGCCATAAAATTCGATTTCTTTGCATCTTACTTCATCCTCAAAGGTTGTGCAAACTTTTGCACTCAGCAGAATGTATTTAACAAGACAGGACCTGGGAGTTATTGCACTACTGTTATCATTTTTCTTTATTGTTATAGGTAGTGGAGGGGCACGGTGGCTTAGTGGTTAGCACGTTCACCTCACACCTCCAGAGTTGGGGGTTCGATTCCCGCCTCCACCTTGTGTGTGTGGAGTTTGCATGTAATCCCCGTGCCTCGGGGGTTTCCTCCGGGTACTCTGGTTTCCTCCCCCGGTCCAAAGACATGCATGGTAGGTTGATTGGCATCTCTGGAAAATTGTCCCTAGTGTGTGATTGCGTGAGTGAATGAGAGTGTGTGTGTGTGCCCTGTGATGGGTTGGCACTCCGTCCAGGGTGTATCCTGCCTTGATGCCCGATGACGCCTGAGATAGGCACAGTCTCCCCGTGACCCGAGGTAGTTCGGATAAGCGGTAGAAGATGAGCGAGTGAGTGAATTATAGGTAGTGACAGTGTTAGTTTGAGCATTTCAGAACGTCCTGATGTTCTGTAATTTACACAACAGTCTTTAAAGTTTACACAGAATGGTGCGAAAAACAAAAAAAATAAGTGAAAGCCAGTTGTTTAGGTGATAAAGACTAAAATGGACTAATATAAACACTGTGATGAGCAGAAAAGAATCTCCTTATCCGCATATCATTAAACCATGAGCTCCAACAGCAGAAGATCACATCAGGTTCCTCTCCTCACAGCCCATAACAGGAGTCTTTGTATTGTGTATTGTGTGAGTTTGTGTGGTGTTGTGTGTACCAACCTCACTATAAAGTGAATTTCTCTGTAAAGCACAAAAACAGTTACAAAACCATTAGAAATCTCCAGTTGTTTTGATGTACGTCTAAAATAAGAATTGTATCTTTTGAGCTTCTATTTGTAAGATAGAATTTAGCACATATTACAATCCAACATGTTACATCATGGAAAAAAAAAAAACATCCACACTTGAGAACTTTGGGACCAAACAAATCTGACAAAACCCCAAAGTCTTCATCAAGTGACTTATTATAAAGTATTTAATCTATGAGATCAAATACTGTTTTTTTTAGGTTCTATCTTTCTGTTTCTTATAAATGGTTAAGGCTCAACTGGTTAAGCCTCTGGGTTGTTGATTGGAGGATCAGGGTTCAAGCCCCAGCACGGCCAAGCTGCCACAGCTGGGCCCTTGAGCAAGGCTCAAAACTCCCTGCTCCAGGGGCGCTGTATCATACCTGCCCCTGCACTCTGACCCCAACCTCCTCATGTATATGTGGCGATAATAAAGGCATCTACCCCCCCCCCTCCCCCCTCCCCCCGGGTAAATCTGTGAATCTGATTAGATCATTAAGTTTTATAAACTCAGAGAAAGATATGTTGCGCTTATTAAAACCAGATTATGATCGTATAATTAAATTATAAACTATAGTTTTACGTTTAATTTAAAACAAGATAATAACTTTGAAATTTATAATTAAAATTTTAACAACATTATATTAGAATTATTCACTTTAAATTTATTCAAGTCGTTACATAAATAATTTAAAAACAAGTTTTTAATTACATAAAAAAATAATAAAATTATACATCGAACTTAGATTAGAATTAGAATCAGAATTTATTTGTCTGTTTGTTTATAGTCGTTTAATTAAGCAATTATGCTGTTATTATTAAGTAAAAACAAATAATATTTCAGGTCATTTATTCATTCATTCTATTTTTGCGGGGTTTTTACTCCTTCTCCAAATCACAAGGCGGCGCTGATTTTAACTTAAACTACAAAGAAGCTCAACTTCCGTATTAATGGAAAATCGCTTTTTTCATTTTCTACCCGTTTTCAGACTAATCCCCGCCTGCTGTGTGCTGATTGGCTAACATCTGCTTTTTAAAACATCACTGATTGGAGCTCAGCAAAAAGTATATTATATTATATTCTATTATATTATAAGTATTATATTATATTATATTATATTATATTATATTAATTATATTATATTATATTATATTATATTATATTATATTATATTATATTATATTATATTTGTATTCATTTGATATTTGATTATTTACTTGTTGGATTCTTATTTATTTGATATTAGTTTTACATTTTGTCTAATTGTACTTTTATTATTGTGATTATTTTTTTAATAATAATAATAATTATAATAATTGACACAATTTTTTATTTATATACTACTATTTATATTAATAATAATATTATTTATTAACTTAAATGAAGACAACAGGCAGTTAATTTATTTTATGTATATGTTATAATTTGTTGCTTCAAAACTGCCATATCATGCTGTTATTATTAAAGTAGAGCCACTTTTTGTCCGTATGATTACTGAATCAAAACAAAAATCTAAATTTCCAGATACTATGAACACAGCCACAATTTCACTCCTTCTTAAACCAAATAAAGACCCAACATTACCATCAAGTTATCGCCCGATTTCCCTAATCAATGTAGACGTTAAAATCATCGCCAAAGCACTAGCTCATAGAATAGAAAAAGTCACACCATCTATAATCCATCCAGATCAAACCGGTTTCATCAAAGGTAGACTTTCATCCAACAACACACGCAGACTTTTTAACTTGATGCATTATTCATCAACTCAAAAAAACAAAACCATCATAGTTACTCTTGACACAGAAAAAGCTTTTGATAGGGTCAATTGGAAATTCCTGTTTTCCACATTAGAGAGGTTTCGTTTTGGGGAGTCATTCATTAATTGGATCAAAATTCTGTATACATCACCTTCAGCCACTGTCATCACCAATGGACTAACATCACATATCTTCACGCTGCAACGGGGGACTAGACAAGGATGCCCACTCTCTCCTTCATTATTTACCATTTTCATTGAGCCACTAGCAGCAGCTATCCGTCAAAATAGCTACATTAAAGGAATTCAAACACTAAACATGCACCACAAAATTAGTCTTTACGCTGATGATATATTACTATATTTACAAGACCCCTCATCTTCATTACAAGAAACGATTAAACTCATTGATTCATTCTCAAATATCTCTGAATACTCGATCAACTGGAGTAAATCAGCCATACTTTCATTACATTCCAACAGCTTGGATGTGACATCCCAGACATCACCTATTCCTTTGTGCACCAACTATATCACATACTTGGGCATTAATGTTTCCCCCAGGCTGTCAGAGCTGTTTGGACTCAACTTTACTTCATTACTTAAAACAATAAATGATGACCTTCATCGCTGGATGAATTTACCACTATCCATTATGGGCAGAATATCAGTAATTAAAATGACTATACTTCCTAAATTAAACTATTTATTTACAATGACTCCAGCACTACCCACCCCCACCTGGTTTAAATCACTAGATTCAATCGTCACTAAATTCTATTGGAAAAATAAGACTCCAAGAATTAAACTGACTACACTACAGAAACCAAAAACACAAGGAGGACTGGAAGCACCACATTTCTACCACTACTTTTTGGCCAATCAGCTCCAAAACATATACAAATGGATTCATCCTAACCCATCAGAAAGCACATGGATAGATGCTGAACAGTCAATTTGCAAAGAGATGAACATTTCAGAATTACCTTTCTATAGTCAGACAATCAAAAAGCATCACTGTTTTAAATCACCAACAATAGCCACAGCTCTGACAGCCTGGTGGAAATTTCATCAAATCACAAACACCCCTCTTGCACCATCTAAATACACCCCGATCTGGAATAACCCAGATTTTATAGTTAATAAGAAGCCACTAAACTTACGCACATGGGTAGATAAGGGCATCACACAACTTCAACACATCCTCCTTAATAACAACTTGGCACCATTTTCCCACTTGGTCCAGAAATACGGCATTGGGAATAATTGTTTTTTGGAATATTTACAAATCAAATCATCTATTCAATCAAAAATCGACACTCAGACAATTAATCTAGACCTTTCGCCTCCAATTTCAGAACTAATTAATATAACCTCACCAAAAAAACTACTCTCCAAAATATATAAAATAATATCCAAATGAGACAACACATTAAGCCGACCCAATGCTAAATGGGAATCAGACTTATCCATTGCTCCCAATGCCGCTTTCTGGACACAAATCTGCAAAAATATCTACTTCATGACAAAAAATGCCAACTTACAACTTATACAGTATAAAGTACTTCATAGATTTCACCTAACTGGACAGAAATTATTTAAAATGGGTTTTACTTCAGAAACATGCTCACATTGCACACAAAATACCTCAGACACCTATTTACACGCTATTTGGCTTTGCACCTCAGTTAAAAAATTCTGGGAAAATGTTATTGACTCACTATCCAACCTTATGGGGTGTCGCATCCCGCTATCTCCCTCCCTCTGTATATTAGGTGACGTATCCATAATCAATTTAAACAGTACAAACAGTCAATTACTCCTAGTGGCTCTAACTATCGCCAAGAAAACTATACTCATGAACTGGAAATCAAGGAACACCATACACATTACAACTTGGAAAAATTTATTAATAGAGTACATCTCCATGGAAAACTTGTCCACCTCCATTCAAAATAGTACATCAGAATTACACCCTTCTTGGTCATCTCTCTTTAACTTCAAACAGTCATGAATCCAGTGACCTTCTTTGTCTGAAGCCATCCTCAATGAAACACCATCAATAATCCCATCAATAATCACACATGATTGGGAGGAGGGGGGTCAGGAAGAGGCAGCTACACAGACTAATATCAAATATAAATAAAATACTTATAAGATTATATTTAAATATCTCTCTCTCTCTCTCTCTCTCTCTCTCTCTCTCTCTCTCTCTCTCCCTCTCTCTTTTTCGCTGCTTCTGGACCCTGGTTGGATGTGGCATACTATGTGGCATACCATGCCATGTGCAGTTCTGATTAGTTGTGGGTGGGTGTGATGTGGGGCCGGGGGCATTGGGCTTTCGCCCTCCAGCTTGTACTTATGCCTGAGATTTCTTATCTCCAGTTGGCCCATCACTTGTCTCGCTGTTTTAATGCATCACATATTAGATGAGGTGTGCACACATTCATTTGGAGCATAATAAAAAATATATATATTTTATATATTTATAAATATATATATAAAAACTCACACATAGGGTAAGTGTGGCGCGAGCATGACGGCCTGGGCTTTGCACTGGGCTGGTTCCATGCTACACGCCATGCTTTTTTAATGCATCATACACTAGTTGACATAAACATATCATGATTATAACAATGAAAGCCAAAAAAAAAACAAAAAAAAAAAAAAAAAACACACACACACACAAACAGGGTAAGCGGGGCATGTGTGGGACGGCTGGGGATGGGGATGGATTTTGGGACCCTGGACCCAGCACCACACTTTGATAGCCCGTTGTAATATGACGCTGGCGGGGGTCTATACTATGCCATGGCCATGAGGGGTATCAGAAGCAGCTTTATAATACCTAATCATTAATAGCCGTATCAATATTACCGTTATTATTATTATTATTATTATTATCGTTGCTATTATAAGTACTACTATTATCATTACTATTAATGGCTGTATCAGCATTATTATTGCTATTTGTCTTTTTGCATTATTAAATGCTATTTGCATTATTATTTCTATTTGTCCTCTTCCTGATCCTTTAACCTCCCCTTCACTCTGGAGGAAATGAGTATATTTGTAAATATGTTTATTATTACTACTACTGCTAATACTATATTACTATTTCTTATTAATTGGGTTTTTCATTATAAAATATAATGTATATATATATATATATATATGTATATATACGTATACAGTTTATATTTGTTGTACTTCCCTACATGCTCCTTCATTCATATATCTCCACTCCCACACCCAGTTACACTTACAGTTTTACACAAACACACACACACACGCACGTTTTGTGTTTTCGTTTTCGTTGGTCTTAGTATTTGTATTTTGCATCTAATTTCTCTTCTGTAAATATTGTAATTGTCTGTTTGCATAATTAAAAAAAAAAAAAAAAAAAAAAGAAAAAAAAAAATTATTAAAGTAGAGGTTTATTAAAATAGTTAGACGTAAACCGGGTCATGTTATAAACACAATTCTGTTTTTTATTACAAATTTACAGCAATAAATCCTTAAACACCAAACACAAATACCACCAAAAAACACCTACATGCTATTTCTAACTGTATAAACACACAAAATAGTGCACATCAAAAGTAAAGGAACATGAAAAGGTTTTTATCAGAAAGTCTACATCTTTCCTGGAGGATTATTTTCAGGTGTCGTATATTACACAGCATCTGCAGACTGATGAGATGTTCACATGTGAGGGCCTCATTGAGCTCCAGGATTATTTTTTCTTCTAAAAGTTCAAAGGAAATAAAAATGTAATTAAAAAACTGATGGATTTTTACACATTTCTAAATAAGTGTGAAGAAAATACATAACAACAAACTTACCTTATCAGTGGAGTCTTCATTGCTCATTCCTGGAGAAATGGAGATATAGGAGTGTGTACAAACATACACGCACACACACACACGCACACACATGCAAGCACGCACACACACGCACGCACACACACAAATACACGTACACACACGCGCGCACACACACACACACAAATATTATTACTCACAGTATACTGTGTGTCGTTCTGTAAAGTATCAAACCTCTTTCTGTCTCTTTCTCTTATTGTCTCTCTTTATTTTTTTCTTTCTCTCTTTCTACCTTTCTCTCTCTTTCTGTCTCTCTCTTTGTCCCTCTCTCTCTCTTTCTGTCTCTCTCTCTCTTTGTTCCTCTCTCTTCCTCCCTCTCTCTCGCTCTTCCTCCCTCTCCCTCTCTCTCTTCCTCTCTCTCTGTCTTCCTCTCTCTCTCTCTCTCTCTTCCTCTCACTCTCTCTCCCTCCCTCTCCACATTGTAGTGTACACATAAATCATCTTACCGTTAGAGCTGAAAGTCCAGAAAAAGACTTTAATTACACCATAAAGTACAAGCGCCACAGCGACCATGGCCATGGAGTCCTCCACAGACGGAGCGCTCACACCTGAGACACAAAAGCCAAATAAAATCAATAATAACACAAAGCAGAGAAATGATAATTATTTCTGCTCTAAACAAAACTCTGTAAAAAGACGTTTCCATCAGACGGATCTTTTCACTCTACTTCCATCGATTCTTTGCGCTTGTCTTTTTCTCACTTTGCTTCTTGCCTGTTTCCATAGCAACAACTTTTATTATTATTTCACTCATTAATAAGCGCACACAAAGTCACAGTATGTTAATGAGTGAAATCTCAGTATCATTCCACACAAAACCTTACATTCGGTCCAACTTTGGGAAAATGTATCAGCCATTTTGTTCATTGAGAAAGTTAAAATAACAAAAAACACAGATTCCTTAAAGGACAAAAAGCTTTACTACAATCTCACTGTTAATATTCTAAAGTTCTTCTGCTGTAGCTGAAATTCATTGGAGTTGAAATCATCTGACTCAGCGATAATAAAGATTTGGGTTAGTTAGTTATCTGATATGGTTATTAGATCTAGGCTACAATGACGTGTTATATCTAGACATCCATGTGTACAACAAAAGCCATATTAAAGTGTTTACATGATGAAAGTATTGACATGATGCACACCACATGTCAATACTTCATCCAACTGCTGCGAATACACAAGAACCCTCTTAGTTCAGATTCCTATATTTTTGCACACTGTGCCCTTAAACTCACAGAATACACACGGGTCAGCTCTATTTTGTGTATTTGTCCTGTAGTGTTTTGTATTGTCTGCTCCCACTGTTGTTTGTCTCACAATGTGTACACCAGGTTGCACAGAGCCATGATCCTGGTAGAACATTTCACTGTGTACTGCGTCAGCGATATATGGTTAAAATGACAATAAAAGCTTCTTGACTTGACTACGACAGCATCGAGATGTCGTTATGTCTCACCGATGATGTTCAGAGTCACAGTGGCCCGTCGAGTTCCTCCCTGGTGTTTGGCTACACAGCTGACCTCTCCGCCTCGCCCGAGTCCCAGTTTAGCCGAGTCGAGCTGTAAGTGAGAGCTCTGGCTGTAGGTCTTGTCGCTGGCCTGCCTGTGGCCCGTCACGCTGCCCTGACCGAGCGAACGCTTCTTCCCTTCAGCATCAGTGAACTCCCACTCCAGGTCCAGAGACAGGGGAAAGAAACCAGAGGCCTCGCAGTGGACCGTCAGCACCTGCCCCGGGATTGACAGAGGCAGAGATGAGGGGTAGACCGTCAGCGATGGAGGCTCTACAAGGGGGTAAGATATACAGAGAGAGAGAGAGAGAGAGAGAGAGAGAGAGAGAGAGAGAGAGAGAGAGAGAGAGAAATGAGTTCTTCTACCAAGTGTGAAAAAAAAATCCATAATCCAGCACTATTATTATATTATGCTATTATATAATAATAATAATAATAATAATAATAATAATAATAATAATAATAATAATAATAACTCTGTATGGTCTTGAAGTGCACTATAATATTTCCCACTTTAATTTGATCTATATACGGCTAAATAAAGGTCACGTGTAAACTATCTGGGAATAGAACAACAACAACAACGTGTCTGAAATGTTACTCACCAATAACCTCTAGCTCTAAGGCCACCTGAGCCAGAAGGTGAGGGAGATAAATGGTGCAGATGTACGTTCCAACATGGCTCACTTGGGCCTCTTTCAGAACCAGTGATGCATTTCTGCTCTCAAAAAGACCTGCGATGTCCAAGTCAGCGTCCGTCACTGACGTCTCGGAAAAGCGGTCGTTCATTCCGTCATAAGCTACGATCAGCCTGCCTTCACCGCGGAACTGGTAACGCCACTCTACAGCGAAGCCAGAACCATGCAGCGGTGAAGACGGGTCGACCCAGAACCCACAGTCGAGAAGAACAGACTCTCCCAGTCTGGAACGGATGATGGAGGTTTTACTGAAGACGCTGAGGATTACTGAGAGAAGTGAAGAAACAAAGGAAGAGTGACATCTAACGTTAAATAATTATTTTAACGATCATTTTAAAATTCTAAAAAATTTAATTTACTAGTTAACAAATAGCTAACAAAAATAAATTTGAAATAATAGTGCAATTCAATTAAAAGTCAATGTATTTTGTGATTGGTTCTAAATGTGTTGTTTATGTTTATATATTAATTAGCTAATACTATGTAATTAACTACAATACACTTATGTTACAGCAAATTTCACTAATAAAATAGTTTATTAAAATCTAATTACTACAAAACTAGCTTTTTTTACAATACTCCTGAACTTTTAATAAATAAATGAAACTTTTATAAAGTAAAAAAATAATTAAATTAATTTTTTCCATAGTTATGATTTTGATGACAGTTTTTTTTTTTTTTTTTTTTTTTTTTTTTTTTATTATCAAATTTTGGTAACACATTTTTTTTAATTATTATTTTTATTTTATTCAAAGCATGATTTTGCAAGTATTTCTGTAGAAAACTGATAGGGTGACCAAAATAAACTCAACAGATAAAAATGTTTAAAATCGAACATACAAATTATTTTTAACTGGCAATATCATAAACATATGTACGGTGTTTTTGTTCTGTAAAAAGCAGTTCATATAAAATTTCTGGAAGGAGTCTCCAGTCTGAGTGTTGCCGAGCAACCACAAAGCGAAAAGCCCTCAGTCCTGAACATGTCAGAAAAGTTACAAACAAGTTGTGGGTTGTTACTATGGAAACAATAAGGTATCAGTACTAGTGTGGTAAAATAAACCTTTGATTCGCAGCAGGATTTTTAAATAAAATTAAAATTAAAATAAACAACACCTTCTGACGAACGAGATTTGAAATTTCAACAGTGACATTGTGTTACAATCAGTTATAATATAGCGTGAAAATATGATCTAATTACCGCTCGGCTCATTAGACCCAGACGGCGCCCGCATCACGTTGGCCAGCGTTAGTTCTCCGTTAAGACCTTGTGCTGCTACAGAATACCAGTCAGCACTCAGGTAGATGGGGCTTTGTGCGGAGGCAGTTAGGGGGGCGGCCCATTTGACCATGGAGGCTTGAGGGAAGAAAGGGTTTATCTCACACTGCGGTTTGTTCAAAGTGCCCTCTGGTGGATGGAGGGCAGAGTTGCAGAAAGTGGACGCAGGATCTGGAGAAATAAAAGCGAAAAGTTATCAAATATAGCAAGCGGTCATTGTATTATTAATATCCATCTATTCATCAAAATGTACAACAAACTGACCAGACACGTAGTAAATCCTGGAGGAACTGACGTCTGACGGAGGTTTGTGTTCAATCTTCTCGCTGTCAGGGTCGGTTCTGATGTACAGTGCGGATTTCTCCTGTGTCATTCTTGTTGAGAAACCTCCACCACCCGGCCTCTCCTGAACAAACCAGCACTCCAACACCGAGCATCTTGAACTAAACACTGCACCCGAACAGACACATTATGACTATTATTAACACTGACGTTCTCTGAGTAAAAAGTAAACAGCAAATATACAGGAGAGATGAATCACGACTACGCCACAGTCATCACAGGCTGGATAACCTCAGTAACAATATAGTCAATCATCGTTAGGATTCTGTATGCGGACAGGGCAGTTCCAGCCAATTATGTTAGAGTGGGTTGGTACAAATAATAGGTGAGCAATCGGAGGTAGTGCCACCAATATTCTTCTCTTCAACACTGTCTTAGGTCTGTTATGGGAAACAGAAACTCTGCACATGCTACTATATTGTATTACTGTCAGCAGCAGTTCAGGCGTTTAGCAATTTGAATAACGACCCATCACATCCAATATTAGAGCTAATTACCCAAAGTGTGCTTTCAGTAATATTCCAGGTATTGCACACGACCAAAGCTGCAGTACTCTGTTCTGTGGAATGCGAAACTAGGCAGATAGACCTTTCTTCTTCAAGTGCTAACCCTCATCCTCCATTTTTATGTATAGGGTGGAATTGAAAGAAATATGGTGTAAAAAAAAAACAAAACAAAAAAAAAACAAGGCCCACACTCTGGTCAACTGGCCCTGGTCTACCATAAGATCATCCTTTCAAGGTTTAAAGACTACTGAAATTACATTTACTGCTAGCAAAAACAGAATTCCTATGTCGCGTTACATCACCCTTTCCCAATCAAGCGATTTCTGTATCACAGCAGCATTTCAATTACTTTCTATATTTTCAGAGGTGGGTAGTAACGAATTACATTTACTTCGTTACATTTACTTGAGTACATTTTTTGGGTAACTTGTACTTTTTGAGTATAATTAAAGATGCGTACTTTTACTCTTACTCAAGTAGATTTTTAGTGGAAAAACTTTACTTTTACTTCGCTACAATCGGCGACATTCCTCCGTTACTCAAATTGTAATAAATATGAGATTTAATAAATAATAATTAGTTTATATGACAAGTCTCGCGAGACGTTGGCGAGGCTGCTTCACGAGAGTATGCTGCGCATCTCCCGCTGAAGTTTAGCGCCTTTAGTTGGAAGATGATGGCTGAAGCAGAGGAAGACGTTTGCGCTTTATTAAGGTTTTTGCTTCATATCAATCAGATGGGAAGTAACTAGTAACTAACTACTTGAGTAGTTTTTTCATCGGATACATTTTTACTCTAACTCAAGTAACAATTAAGATTGTTACTTTTACTCTTACTTGAGTAAATATTTCCATAAGTACTTGTACTTTTACTTGAGTACAGATTTTGGATACTCTACCCACCTCTGTATATTTTGGTGAAATTCGTCCAACTGAGTGTGTTGATAAACGCTTACTGGAAACTAATTGGAAATAACAGCAGGCCCAGAAAGGCATAATTAAATCCTTGTTGTGCTTTATGTGAAGATGATACGGTTCAGAGTTTTGTTTACAAGTGTACAAAATTGTAATCTCAAGATGGTGGTTTAGTCTTTGCCCACCCCTTTGCAGACGTTGTCTCTGTATCTTGCTAAATATGCTAAGTGTCTGCACATATTTGGTGGATGTGGTGGTGAGACATACAAAAATACAGTCTTGCATCCAGCAAATGTGAACCAGTGCTCCTGGTTTCCTAACTTGTAGCCAAAATGCATCAATTTCCAAATCATAGCTGCAAACGCCAACGAGGAAACTGGCAGCAAGCAAATAAAATGGCACCCAACAACAAAAGGTGGCACCAAAGAAACAAAAACTGAAAGTGAAGGCAATTCCTGATCAACAAACACAAACAATACCGTAAAACAATACAGTATATTTATTTTGAATTCTTTAACTCTGACATTTTGCATTTGTCCCATCTGTAAGTCATTCTTACTGAAAACTGAAAAAGTGGAGCATTTTTGACTCCTATCATGTCCCATACAGGAACAAGCGTATTTCCTGTAGTACTGTTATGTTTTTATTTGGTGTTCCTTTTAAAACAACTTCAGTGCGATTTAGTAAACATGACGCTCCAATATATATGTACACCTCATACACATTATAATAATAATAATTGTAATAATTATTGTGATACTCACCACCACCAATTAGAGCAAAAACAATCACAGAGAGTTTATAGATGGTGGAAATATCCCTCATGGCTTCGTTTAGCTCTTAAATCTGATGCTTTCTTTTGCTTTGGATGACACCAAATGAAGAGCAGACAACAAGAAACTTCCCCTGAAACACCAACATACATAACAACGCTTTCACTTTTACTCCTCAACTGCGCATGCGCCGGGAAAACCCCCACGGTCCAGAGCTGATCTGAGTGCGCGGTTACAAATCTTATGCATTTAAATAACATTTAAAAAATATTTATATATTTCAAATTTATTCTATTTTGAGACTAATAGAATTATATAGAAATTTCAGAAAAATGTTGGACAAAATAAAGTCCACTTGGTGGCGCTCAAAGTTAGAAAATAGAGTTATTTGAAGATCACGTGACTTATTTGAAATAATATGTTTGTTTTCTAGAAATAAGAATTTTTATTTATGTCAAAAAATACTAACAGTAATAATAATAATAATAATAATAATAATAATAATAATATACTAATAATAATAATAAAATGATGATGACGATGATGATGATGACACATATTTGATGATACACCAAATTAATGAAACAACTTATTAATAAACATCAACTATTTATTAACGAAACATGGAAAAAAAAAATCAAGTCATTTTTTATTGTAATTCCTCTAGAACAGAGGTCACTAACAGGCGGACCGCGGTCCGGGTCCGGACCCAGAAGCTGCCCAATTCGGACCCGGACCTACGGCTAAAACAAAAGGTTATGATGTAAAACTTGACGAAGCGCTTCTATTTTATCGGGCGCAGCTTTTGCAATCTTTACGGTAGTGGTAGTGGAAACACACAGACCAATTGCATGCGAGTTAAGCCATCCCACGTGACACCACTCAGCCAATCAAGTCTGTGCGTTCCTGAAGTAAACACTGCGACTCAACAGTGCAAGACGGATGAGAGAGAATTAGAGTAAAGTTACACGTGAAAGAAAGATAGCGATACATGTAGAAAACAAACTGAGAGAAACAGACGAGTGTGACGGAGAAAGGGAGAGAAACAGACGAGTGAGACGGAGAAAGGGAGAGAAACAGACGAGTGTGACGGAGAAAGGGAGAGAAACAGACGAGTGAGACGGAGAAAGGGAGAGAAACAGACGAGTGTGACGGAGAAAGGGAGAGAAACAGACGAGTGAGACGGAGAAAGGGAGAGAAACAGACGAGTGTGACGGAGAAAGGGAGAGAAACAGACGAGTGAGACGGAGAAAGGGAGAGAAACAGACGAGTGAGACGGAGAAAGGGAGAGAAACAGACGAGTGAGACGGAGAAAGGGAGAGAAACAGACGAGTGATATGGAGAAAGGGAGAGAAACAGACGAGTGATATGGAGAAAGGGAGAATAAAGAACAAATGGCGCTCTCCAAAAGAAGAAAAGTGGACAGCGAAAATAGAGCGTTTAATCCAGAATGGACAGATTCATTTCTGTTCACACTTCACACTAAACCAGTGTGTCTCATATTAAAAGTGACAATGTGAAACACCATTATGAGACAAAACATAAAGGTTTTGAACAAACATTTCCACTCAAATCTGAAGACAGCGTCCCTGAGACAACTTTCCCAGGTCTGAGTGAAGTAGCCCTATACATCCTGACCATGTTTGGCTCTACATACAACTGTGAGGCAGTTTTCTCTACAATGAACATAATCCAAACTAAATATAGTTCCAGGGTCACTAATGAGCACCTCCACATGTGTATGAGAGCGGCCCTGACTCCATTCAAGCCCAGGTTTAACATCCTGCCAAACTAGAGCTCAGTTCTCTCACTGAGATATAAAAGAGAAAGTTAAGCACTTTATTTATTTATTTGTTTGTTTGTTTATTTTGAAATGTAGCCCTACTTTTATTTATTTAATGAGAGAACGTTATACATATCTACAATCATACATATGTTCAGTACTGAATTTATTTGATTTGACAGTCAGGTATTGATTACCTGTAGATGTTGATACAACTACTAGGCTACTTAAATATATATCACACTAACTAGTGAGACATTATGATCTTCTGGACCTTTGCTTCAAGAAATGTTCTCTTACTGGACTGCTTTAAATTTTAGTTGAATACCTCTGTCCTAGAAGAAGAAAAAGAAGAGGAATGATGATGATGATGATAATGAAGAAGAAGAAGAAGAAGAAGAAGATGATGATGAAGAAGAAGAAGATGATGATGATGATGATGATGATGATGAAGAAGGGCCTTTATTATGTACATGTACATTACAGTCACATCGATATAAAACCTGCAATAATATCATGAAAGGCATCTTAAATATCCAATCAGCGAACTTCTCGTGTAAAGTATTAACCAATCGTTAAGCCTCACGTGGATTACGGCCTAACGAATCAGAGTGCAGAAGGCGGGATTTGTCCGAATACGGGTACGCAAATAAACTAATAACAAGTCGGGAAACGTACAAAGACTTCCTGCTTTCAGACGTCTTGTAGCGTCTTGTAGCCAAAATATCTAATTATTCTGAGTTAATATTGAAACAGGCTGAATAATGAATACGGTTTTATCGCGAGCGAACTCGTTGTTCGCGTTTTCTCTCAGTGTGATGGCGGCTCTCACCTTCGGCTGCTTCATCACAACGGCGTTCAGAGACAGGAGCGTCCCGGTCAATATCCACGTGTCAAAGGTGTTCATGTGAGTCACACGTCTGTTATACACGTGTTCATCTCTGTACAGCTTCTGTAAACATCACTGTGTTGGTTATATAGTGTCTGTGTTCACCTCACATAGTGTACAGTATGTCTAGTGTCTGTGTTCACCTCACATAGTGTACAGTGTCTAGTGTCTGTGTTCACCTCACATAGTGTACAGTGTGTCTAGTGTCTGTGTTCACCTCACATAGTGTACAGTGTGTCTATAGTGTCTGTGTTCACCTCACATAGTGTACAGTGTGTCTATAGTGTCTGTGTTCACCTCACATAGTGTACAGTGTGTCTATAGTGTCTGTGTTCACCTCACATAGTGTACAGTGTGTCTAGTGTCTGTGTTCACCTCACATAGTGTACAGTGTGTCTGTGTTCACCTCACATAGTGTACAGTGTGTCTATAGTGTCTGTGTTCACCTCACATAGTGTACAGTGTGTCTATAGTGTCTGTGTTCACCTCACATAGTGTACAGTGTGTCTATAGTGTCTGTGTTCACCTCACATAGTGTACAGTGTGTCTATAGTGTCTGTGTTCACCTCACATAGTGTACAGTGTGTCTATAGTGTCTGTGTTCACCTCACATAGTGTACAGTGTGTCTATAGTGTCTGTGTTCACCTCACATAGTGTACAGTGTGTCTATAGTGTCTGTGTTCACCTCACATAGTGTACAGTGTGTCTAGTGTCTGTGTTCACCTCACATAGTGTACAGTGTGTCTAGTGTCTGTGTTCACCTCACATAGTGTACAGTGTGTCTAGTGTCTGTGTTCACCTCACATAGTGTACAGTGTGTCTAGTGTCTGTGTTCACCTCACATAGTGTACAGTGTGTCTAGTGTCTGTGTTCACCTCACATAGTGTACAGTGTGTCTGTGTTCACCTCACATAGTGTACAGTGTGTCTGTGTTCACCTCACATAGTGTACAGTGTGTCTAGTGTCTGTGTTCACCTCACATAGTGTACAGTGTGTCTAGTGTCTGTGTTCACCTCACATAGTGTACAGTGTGTCTAGTGTCTGTGTTCACCTCACATAGTGTACAGTGTGTCTAGTGTCTGTGTTCACCTCACATAGTGTACAGTGTGTCTAGTGTCTGTGTTCACCTCACATAGTGTACAGTGTGTCTAGTGTCTGTGTTCACCTCACATAGTGTACAGTGTGTCTAGTGTCTGTGTTCACCTCACATAGTGTACAGTGTGTCTATAGTGTCTGTGTTCACCTCACATAGTGTACAGTGTGTCTATAGTGTCTGTGTTCACCTCACATAGTGTACAGTGTGTCTATAGTGTCTGTGTTCACCTCACATAGTGTACAGTGTGTCTATAGTGTCTGTGTTCACCTCACATAGTGTACAGTGTGTCTAGTGTCTGTGTTCACCTCACATAGTGTACAGTGTGTCTAGTGTCTGTGTTCACCTCACATAGTGTACAGTGTGTCTAGTGTCTGTGTTCACCTCACATAGTGTACAGTGTGTCTGTGTTCACCTCACATAGTGTACAGTGTGTCTAGTGTCTGTGGTCACCTCACATAGTGTACAGTGTGTCTAGTGTCTGTGTTCACCTCACATAGTGTACAGTGTGTCTAGTGTCTGTGTTCACCTCACATAGTGTACAGTGTCTAGTGTCTGTGTTCACCTCACATAGTGTACAGTGTCTAGTGTCTGTGGTCACCTCACATAGTGTACAGTGTGTCTAGTGTCTGTGGTCACCTCACATAGTGTACAGTGTGTCTAGTGTCTGTGTTCACCTCACATAGTGTACAGTGTGTCTAGTGTCTGTGTTCACCTCACATAGTGTACAGTGTGTCTAGTGTCTGTGTTCACCTCACATAGTGTACAGTGTGTCTAGTGTCTGTGTTCACCTCACATAGTGTACAGTGTGTCTGTGTTCACCTCACATAGTGTACAGTGTGTCTAGTGTCTGTGTTCACCGCACATAGTGTACAGTGTGTCTATAGTGTCTGTGTTCACCTCACATAGTGTACAGTGTGTCTAGTGTCTGTGTTCACCTCACATAGTGTACAGTGTGTCTAGTGTCTGTGTTCACCGCACATAGTGTACAGTGTCTAGTGTCTGTGTTCACCTCACATAGTGTACAGTGTGTCTGTGTTCACCTCACATAGTGTACAGTGTGTCTGTGTTCACCTCACATAGTGTACAGTGTGTCTGTGTTCACCTCACATAGTGTACAGTGTGTCTGTGTTCACCTCACATAGTGTACAGTGTGTCTGTGTTCACCTCACATAGTGTACAGTGTGTCTGTGTTCACCTCACATAGTGTACAGTGTGTCTGTGTTCACCTCACATAGTGTACAGTGTGTCTAGTGTCTGTTCACCTCATAGTGTACAGTGTGTCTAGTGTCTGTGTTCACCTCACATAGTGTACAGTGTGTCTAGTGTCTGTGTTCACCTCACATAGTGTACAGTGTGTCTGTGTTCACCTCACATAGTGTACAGTGTGTCTGTGTTCACCTCACATAGTGTACAGTGTGTCTGTGTTCACCTCACATAGTGTACAGTGTGTCTGTGTTCACCTCACATAGTGTACAGTGTGTCTGTGTTCACCTCACATAGTGTACAGTGTGTCTGTGTTCACCTCACATAGTGTACAGTGTTTCTGTGTTCACCTCACATAGTGTACAGTGTGTCTGTGTTCACCTCACATAGTGTACAGTGTGTCTGTGTTCACCTCACATAGTGTACAGTGTGTCTGTGTTCACCTCACATAGTGTACAGTGTGTCTGTGTTCACCTCACATAGTGTACAGTGTGTCTGTGTTCACCTCACATAGTGTACAGTGTGTCTGTGTTCACCTCACATAGTGTACAGTGTGTCTAGTGTCTGTGTTCACCTCACATAGTGTACAGTGTGTCTAGTGTCTGTGTTCACCTCACATAGTGTACAGTGTGTCTGTGTTCACCTCACATAGTGTACAGTGTGTCTGTGTTCACCTCACATAGTGTACAGTGTGTCTGTGTTCACCTCACATAGTGTACAGTGTGTCTGTGTTCACCTCACATAGTGTACAGTGTGTCTGTGTTCACCTCACATAGTGTACAGTGTGTCTGTGTTCACCTCACATAGTGTACAGTGTGTCTAGTGTCTGTGTTCACCGCACATAGTGTACAGTGTGTCTGTGTTCACCTCACATAGTGTACAGTGTGTCTAGTGTCTGTGTTCACCTCACATAGTGTACAGTGTGTCTGTGTTCACCTCACATAGTGTACAGTGTGTCTGTGTTCACCTCACATAGTGTACAGTGTGTCTGTGTTCACCTCACATAGTGTACAGTGTGTCTGTGTTCACCTCACATAGTGTACAGTGTGTCTGTGTTCACCTCACATAGTGTACAGTGTGTCTAGTGTCTGTGTTCACCTCACATAGTGTACAGTGTGTCTAGTGTCTGTGTTCACCTCACATAGTGTACAGTGTGTCTAGTGTCTGTGTTCACCTCACATAGTGTACAGTGTGTCTGTGTTCACCTCACATAGTGTACAGTGTGTCTAGTGTCTGTGTTCACCTCACATAGTGTACAGTGTGTCTAGTGTCTGTGTTCACCTCACATAGTGTACAGTGTGTCTAGTGTCTGTGTTCACCTCACATAGTGTACAGTGTGTCTAGTGTCTGTGTTCACCTCACATAGTGTACAGTGTGTCTGTGTTCACCTCACATAGTGTACAGTGTGTCTAGTGTCTGTGTTCACCTCACATAGTGTACAGTGTCTAGTGTCTGTGTTCACCTCACATAGTGTACAGTGTGTCTAGTGTCTGTGTTCACCTCACATAGTGTACAGTGTGTCTAGTGTCTGTGTTCACCTCACATAGTGTACAGTGTGTCTAGTGTCTGTGTTCACCTCACATAGTGTACAGTGTGTCTAGTGTCTGTGTTCACCTCACATAGTGTACAGTGTGTCTAGTGTCTGTGTTCACCTCACATAGTGTACAGTGTGTCTAGTGTCTGTGTTCACCTCACATAGTGTACAGTGTGTCTAGTGTCTGTGTTCACCTCACATAGTGTACAGTGTGTCTAGTGTCTGTGTTCACCTCACATAGTGTACAGTGTGTCTAGTGTCTGTGTTCACCTCACATAGTGTACAGTGTGTCTGTGTTCACCTCACATAGTGTACAGTGTGTCTAGTGTCTGTGTTCACCGCACATAGTGTACAGTGTGTCTAGTGTCTGTGTTCACCTCACATAGTGTACAGTGTGTCTGTGTTCACCTCACATAGTGTACAGTGTGTCTGTGTTCACCTCACATAGTGTACAGTGTGTCTGTGTTCACCTCACATAGTGTACAGTGTGTCTGTGTTCACCTCACATAGTGTACAGTGTGTCTGTGTTCACCTCACATAGTGTACAGTGTGTCTAGTGTCTGTGTTCACCTCACATAGTGTACAGTGTGTCTAGTGTCTGTGTTCACCTCACATAGTGTACAGTGTGTCTAGTGTCTGTTCACCTCATAGTGTACAGTGTGTCTAGTGTCTGTGTTCACCTCACATAGTGTACAGTGTGTCTAGTGTCTGTGTTCACCTCACATAGTGTACAGTGTGTCTAGTGTCTGTGTTCACCTCACATAGTGTACAGTGTGTCTGTGTTCACCTCACATAGTGTACAGTGTGTCTGTGTTCACCTCACATAGTGTACAGTGTGTCTGTGTTCACCTCACATAGTGTACAGTGTGTCTAGTGTCTGTGTTCACCTCACATAGTGTACAGTGTGTCTAGTGTCTGTGTTCACCTCACATAGTGTACAGTGTGTCTGTGTTCACCTCACATAGTGTACAGTGTGTCTGTGTTCACCTCACATAGTGTACAGTGTGTCTGTGTTCACCTCACATAGTGTACAGTGTGTCTAGTGTCTGTGTTCACCTCACATAGTGTACAGTGTGTCTAGTGTCTGTGTTCACCTCACATAGTGTACAGTGTCTAGTGTCTGTGTTCACCTCACATAGTGTACAGTGTGTCTAGTGTCTGTGTTCACCTCACATAGTGTACAGTGTGTCTAGTGTCTGTGGTCACCTCACATAGTGTACAGTGTGTCTGTGTTCACCTCACATAGTGTACAGTGTGTCTAGTGTCTGTGTTCACCTCACATAGTGTACAGTGTGTCTAGTGTCTGTGTTCACCTCACATAGTGTACAGTGTGTCTGTGTTCACCTCACATAGTGTACAGTGTGTCTGTGTTCACCTCACATAGTGTACAGTGTCTAGTGTCTGTGTTCACCTCACATAGTGTACAGTGTGTCTGTGTTCACCTCACATAGTGTACAGTGTGTCTGTGTTCACCTCACATAGTGTACAGTGTGTCTAGTGTCTGTGTTCACCTCACATAGTGTACAGTGTGTCTGTGTTCACCTCACATAGTGTACAGTGTGTCTAGTGTCTGTGTTCACCTCACATAGTGTACAGTGTGTCTAGTGTCTGTGTTCACCTCACATAGTGTACAGTGTGTCTAGTGTCTGTGGTCACCTCACATAGTGTACAGTGTGTCTAGTGTCTGTGGTCACCTCACATAGTGTACAGTGTGTCTAGTGTCTGTGGTCACCTCACATAGTGTACAGTGTGTCTAGTGTCTGTGGTCACCTCACATAGTGTACAGTGTGTCTGTGTTCACCTCACATAGTGTACAGTGTGTCTGTGTTCACCTCACATAGTGTACAGTGTGTCTGTGTTCACCTCACATAGTGTACAGTGTGTCTGTGTTCACCTCACATAGTGTACAGTGTGTCTTGTCTGTGTCACCTCACTTAGTGTACAGTGTGTCTGTGTTCACCTCACATAGTGTCCAGTGTGTCTGTGTTCACCTCACATAGTGTACAGTGTGTCTAGTGTCTGTGTTCACCTCACATAGTGTACAGTGTGTCTGTGTTCACCTCACATAGTGTACAGTGTGTCTGTGTTCACCTCACATAGTGTACAGTGTGTCTGTGTTCACCTCACATAGTGTACAGTGTGTCTAGTGTCTGTGTTCACCTCACATAGTGTACAGTGTGTCTGTGTTCACCTCACATAGTGTACAGTGTGTCTGTGTTCACCTCACATAGTGTACAGTGTGTCTGTGTTCACCTCACATAGTGTACAGTGTGTCTGTGTTCACCTCACATAGTGTACAGTGTGTCTGTGTTCACCTCACATAGTGTACAGTGTGTCTGTGTTCACCTCACATAGTGTACAGTGTGTCTGTGTTCACCTCACATAGTGTACAGTGTGTCTGTGTTCACCTCACATAGTGTACATGTTCTGTGTTCACCTCAATAGTGTACATGGGCAGTGTCTGTGGTCACCTCACATAGTGTACAGTGTTTCTTGTGTCTGTGTTCACCTCACATAGAGTACAGTGTGTCTGTGTTCACCTCACATAGTGTACAGTGTGTCTAGTGTCTGTGGTCACCTCACATAGTGTACAGTGTGTCTAGTGTCTGTGTTCACCTCACATAGAGTACAGTGTGTCTGTGTTCACCTCACATAGTGTACAGTGTCTGTGTTCACCTCACATAGTGTACAGTGTGTCAGTGTCTGTGTTCACCTCACATAGTGTACAGTGTGTCTGTGTTCACCTCACATAGTGTACAGTGTGTCTGTGTTCACCTCACATAGTGTACAGTGTGTCTGTGTTCACCTCACATAGTGTACAGTGTGTCTGTGTTCACCTCACATAGTGTACAGTGTGTCTGTGTTCACCTCACATAGTGTACAGTGTGTCTGTGTTCACCTCACATAGTGTACAGTGTGTCTGTGTTCACCTCACATAGTGTACAGTGTGTCTGTGTTCACCTCACATAGTGTACAGTGTGTCTAGTGTCTGTGTTCACCTCACATAGTGTACAGTGTGTCTAGTGTCTGTGTTCACCTCACATAGTGTACAGTGTGTCTGTGTTCACCTCACATAGTGTACAGTGTGTCTGTGTTCACCTCACACAGTGTACAGTGTGTCTGTGTTCACCTCACACAGTGTACAGTGTGTCTGTGTTCACCTCACATAGTGTACAGTGTGTCTGTGTTCACCTCACATAGTGTACAGTGTGTCTGTGTTCACCTCACATAGTGTACAGTGTGTCTGTGTTCACCTCACATAGTGTACAGTGTGTCTAGTGTCTGTGTTCACCTCACATAGTGTACAGTGTCTAGTGTCTGTGTTCACCTCACATAGTGTACAGTGTCTAGTGTCTGTGTTCACCTCACATAGTGTACAGTGTGTCTAGTGTCTGTGTTCACCTCACATAGTGTACAGTGTGTCTAGTGTCTGTGTTCACCTCACATAGTGTACAGTGTGTCTAGTGTCTGTGTTCACCTCACATAGTGTACAGTGTGTCTAGTGTCTGTGTTCACCTCACATAGTGTACAGTGTGTCTAGTGTCTGTGTTCACCTCACATAGTGTACAGTGTGTCTGTGTTCACCTCACATAGTGTACAGTGTGTCTGTGTTCACCTCACATAGTGTACAGTGTGTCTGTGTTCACCTCACATAGTGTACAGTGTGTCTGTGTTCACCTCACATAGTGTACAGTGTGTCTGTGTTCACCTCACATAGTGTACAGTGTGTCTGTGTTCACCTCACATAGTGTACAGTGTGTCTGTGTTCACCTCACATAGTGTACAGTGTGTCTGTGTTCACCTCACATAGTGTACAGTGTGTCTGTGTTCACCTCACATAGTGTACAGTACAATATTTACAGAATGTCGTTGTTTCATATTCTGTCAGGTTCCTCAGTAGCGACTCTACAGTGTGCTCATAATTGTGTATATGTATTTAAACGTTTACATTTCTCACCTTGTTTTTTTTTTTTTTGTATCCTTTTTTTGTCCTCCAGAAAAAACGTGAACGACTTCTCAGGACCTAGAGAAAGGAGTGATTTGGGTTTCGTGACCTTTGACCTTACTGCTGATATCCTTTGATTAATGTACCTTGTTTTTATAAAATTTCTACTTTATACATTATAAATGATAAAAGGTTGTAACCTTGTGACCAGGGACTATTTATGCAGGGGGCAAATCTCTGCCCTGTTCCAGACAAAGCAACATGACCTAATCCTCATAAACACAACCAACAAGACATTAAAGTCTGGCTCCACAAACACATGCTTAACAGCAGGGCAAGTCTTACTTTGTCCAGTGTCGTTATCACCAAACCGATGATCACAAAAATGATGCTTCCTCTCAGTGTTTAGATTTTAGATTGTCGTTAGTTTTGGTCATTTGTTTTACCCATTTAATGACTAGTTTTTCCCCACTGAATCTCAGCCCAGACCTGATCCCCTCAATGACGGGGTCACTGATCCCCTCAATGACGGGTCACTGATCCCCTCAATGACGGGTCACTGATCCCCGCAATGACGGGGTCACCGATCCCCGCAATGACGGGGTCACCGATCCCCGCAATGACGGGGTCACCGATCCCCCGCAATGACGGGGTCACCGATCCCCGCAATGACGGGGTCACCGATCACCCGCAATGACGGGGTCACCGATCCCCGCAATGACGGGGTCACCGATCCCCTCAGTGACGGGGTCACCGATCCCCTCAGTGACGGGGTCACCGATCCCCCGCAGTGACGGGGTCACCGATCCCCCGCAATGACGGGGTCACCGATCCCCCGCAATGACGGGGTCACCGATCCCCCGCAATGACGGGGTCACCGATCCCCCGCAATGACGGCGTCACCGATCCCCCGCAATGACGGCGTCACCGATCCCCCGCAATGACGGGGTCACCGATCCCCCGCAATGATGGAAAATTTATCCCCACTGACTGTCTCACGATATACTTTTTTTTTATTTCAGCTCTCATCTCAAGATATTTACAAAATAAAAGCAAGGGACAGTTTCCTTCATGACTAATCACGTTCACGACTACTCACCAACACTGAGTCTTTTGGCCTGCACTCTTCAGAGAAAGTTCTGTATTTTGTAAATGAATAAAGTTTAGTGTACGGTTCTGTTATTTAAGTATATTATTTTAGAGATATTTTATTATTATTTTATATCTCTATATCTCTTATTTTAGCGTCTTAACAAAGCTCTATTTGTTATTCTGTTCTAATAGAAAATATTCCCTCGCCTTTCTTCCCTAAGCTCTGATTTTAATGCCAGTGATCATGGTGAATAAATGAATATGTAAAGTGAGAGTGTGAGATGGATGGATAGAAAGAAAGAAAGAGAGAACACCAAGGCCAGTCAGTCTCTCACTGAGTTTAAAGGTGGGGTCAACGATGTTTGAAAGCCAACGTTGACATTTGAAATCACCAAAACAAACACGCCCCTAACCCAAATGGGTCCCACCCACTGTATTGATAGCTCCGCCCACACATACATACGTAACCCAGGCAACTAATAGAAAGAAATGTGTCTTTATCATAGCTGAAGGGAAGAACAATACGATTGCAGATAAACAAACAAGCAAAAATGACACACAAGCATAATCATGTAAAGGACAAAGGCATATATTAGTTCTGTGTAACAAAGCAAAACCAACGTTACTCACCTATCGAGAAGGAAAAAAGTTCTCGGCGTCTTAAGTAAAGTTAATATGTGACCAACTTCCTGCTCCTTCAGTTCTCTCCAGCGCTGGAAAGCTGATCCTATATTAACACGTCCTACTTCTTACCTTATCGTAAGCCTTTCTTCGCTTTCTTTCTTTGTTTTTATCCTCCATGTCGATGTTAAAACCGCTTTCTGCTAATGTCACAAATGCGCATGGAACACTGTCTCCGCCCATATTGACAAGACACGCCCCTTTCTGCTCACTGGCTACACGTTAGTTTTGATTTTTGTTTAGTTTGTCGGCCCGACTCAGTTTTCTGAAGCGTTTCTCAAACATCAGAGACCCCACCTTTAATCTTTGCTTGTTAAGAGCCCTCTATTGGCCAGGATGTGTCCAGTTCACCCAGTCAGTAACCCGTTCGTGTGTGTGATCATCTTCATGTTGTTTACTATAACTGACTGTTACATCTGCAGCAGATATTCGACTGGAACGTGAAGGAGCTCTTCCTCTATCTGTCTGCTGAATATTCAACCAAAAGCAATGTAAGGGTTCAAATACTACACACTATTCTCATTGTGCTGTTTTAGTAGTACTATATTTGTGTGTGTGTGTGTGTGTGTGTGTGTGTGTGTGTGTGTGTGTGTGTGTGTGTGTGTGTGTGTGTGTGTGTGCGCTCCTCAGGCACTGAACCAGGTGGTCCTATGGGACAAGATCGTTAAGAGAGGAGAACACACCAAACTAGAACTGAAGGAAATGAAGTCCAAATACTATTTCTTTGATGATGGAAATGGACTGAGGTGTGAAAATTATTATTATTATTAAACAATTTAAATGAAATTATTCCTGTCTAAATTCACATTAGATCTCATACTGCATCTGTACCTAATGTACCTTTACTGTACTATATGGTGTACAGTCTAGGGTTTGTATGCCCCCTACATAGTGCACTATATTTTCAAGTCCAGTCTGATGACTGGCTTTTCTCAACTGCCCAACATGTGTCTGAGCTCTAAATGTATCACTGTTTGTGTGGAACTGAGTGTAAAACAATATACATTTTTAACCCCAGGGGGAATAAAAACGTGACTCTGACTCTCTCCTGGAACGTGGTGCCGAACGCCGGGATCTTGCCGCTGGTCGTGGGCTCGGGTCACATCTCGGTGCCGTTCCCCGAATCGTACGAAAGCACCAGGAGCTACTGAACCATCCTGAAACCATCTTCATCAAATCTGTGCACTGTTTTGGGTTTTAATAATAAATAAAAAAAACTAAAACAAACAGTACAACATTGTTTTTCTGTTGGTAAATACTTGAGCTACAAAAACTAGATAATTACCACAACAAAAACTTATTCAACAAGGCGTGCAGGTCTGATTATTATTATTATTATTATTATTATTATTATTATTATTATTATTATTATTATTATTTACATTTTAAAACTATTTACTGTATAAAAAATTACCACCACAAAATCTAAATCAAATAATAAATAAATAAATTGTTCAACAAGCTATAATAAAAATAAATCTTGGCATGATAAAATCTTCGTGACATCATAATTTAAAAAACAAATATTTTTTTTAATAGGTTTTTATTAATCCTAACCCAAACCCAATCATACAAACTTAATTTGTTTAACTTTACTGCAATATATTCAAACAAACTTAGTTTTCCCAAACTTCATAGAGGAGAGTCTTGTGTGGCAATTTTCAAATCTTAAATGTATATATATATATATATATATATATATATAAAATAAGACTCATTTTCTGAAGTTTAATAAGTGCTTTACTATTGATTGTTAGTTATAGAGTTAATGTGGACAAAATTGTTTTGTATACTTTATTAACTTCTGAAACATGCACATGTTGCAGTAAAGTAAACTTTAATTGTGTTTAAAATGTGTTTTATCCTTTAGTTTACATGCAGGTTTGTAAATGTAATATCATATACTTTGACCGTAGTGCCACGATCAGGCCAGCAGGGGGCAGCACACGACCGCACTAACACTCCTGCACTTCTGCCAGGGTCTGAAATCGATGAGATTGTCTTTATTTATTGAAGCAGAGTTTAATACCTGGTTATGTGTTTTAGGTCTGATAGAAAAGTTCAGCCGTCCCATTGCTAAAAAAAAATAAAACTTTAATACTGACGTAGTCTTAAGTTGCACAGCAAAAGTTAAGTTAAAACTATTTATTAAAAGACACGTTGATGCAATTAATTTGGTTACAGTTTTTTTCAGTCGCTAACAAGCGTTTGTCCAAACAGTTGTCACATTTTCAAAACTCTAAACACAATTAGCACAGCATCAGTCTTTTGTGGCCATACCATTCACACATTTCATGTCGTTTTCACACAATATGCAATCAGTAAACACATTTCCACAATGCTTACATTTCCTTAACAGACAAGTTATACCTCTCAACAAAATTATGGATTGTTTTTGTAGTATTCAAGAATGTTAACACACAACATCCCACAATAGCAACAACAATATTCCAAACCTTAGATACAGTATAAAAACCTCTGCTTCTGCAATGATATCAGTTCAAAAACAATATATCTCAGCTGATAATAAACAAACAATTGAATAATTGACACACAGCTGATTTATGTTGGGTGAATTGGGCCAACCACAGCTGATTCCAGTCTGGCTTAGACTCAGTGGCAGGGGTTATTTTTTTCTATTACTATAAAAAGAGGACTTTGAGGAGTGATGTTTTTGGAAACAGAAACAGAAAAAGACAAACACTGTAATGTTTGGACGTGGAAGAGGAAGAGCAAGGGGCCCAGGGAGAAGACCAGCTCCAGTGAGAGATGCAGGGCCAGGATGAGGTGCAGTAAGAGATGCAGTAGGAGGTGCAGTGAGAGGTGCAGTGAGAGGTGCAGTGAGAGGTGCAGGAACAGGAGCAGGCCCAAGGAGAGGGCAAGGTAGAGGTGTAAGAATGCGTGGTGGTGGCATTCCAAGGGCTGCAAGAACAGTAGTCAGTGATGAAATTCGTGCCACTATCATTGACCATGTCTCTCACTAAGAGAGGCTGGTGAAAGAGTGCAACCCAATTTGAGGCGGTCAACGGTTGCCGCCATTATTCACATCTTTCAACAAACCAACAGGTAAGTATTGCATTTTACATGGATTGTTTCTATTCTCACTTGACATGTCAATAAGGTCATACAGTAATGCATATGTTGATTTTTTTCCCATCTAAAGAATGCAACGTCTTCCACCCTCTGGGGGAAGAGGAAAGCTCCTCAATAATGATCAAGAGCTTGCCATTGTAGAAATGGTTGTTGCAAAAATGCAATAAAACTGCATGAAATTAAAACTAGAATTGTGGAGGACCATGAGATATTTGGCAATATAGAAAGCATCAGCCTCACAACCATTACGCGTACATTGTCCAAACACAGAGTGCGGATGAAGCAGCTCTACACTGTTCCCTTTGAGAGGAACAGTGAGAGAGTCAAGGAGCTACGACGACAATATGTCCAGGTATAGTGTATATTCAATTCAATGTCCAGTTCTATAAGCTTTGCACTTTGCAAGTAGGTAACCTACACAGTAATAGGTTACAGTACAGTATGGTATACAGTAATGACATGATATACTGTACATAAACTTTGTTTCAGAGAGTTATGGAATTGAAGGCCAACCAGGCCCCTCATGAATTCATTTACATAGATGAGGCAGGATTCAATTTATCCAAAAGGCGTCGACGTGGACGAAATATAATTGGAAAAAGGGCCACAGTTGATGTGCCAGGACAGAGAGGGGCAAACATTACCATGTGTGCAGCAATGGCAAATGCAGGATTACTCCTTCACAGATGTCAGGTTGGACCCTATAATACCGAGCGCCTCCTTGCCTTTCTCAATGATCTCCACCAGCGCCTGGTACCAGAGCAGGATCAGGAGGGTGAAAACATGAGGACCTTTGTAATTACCTGGGACAATGTTGCTTTCCATCATTCGCAAGCAATAACAGCATGGTTTGAAGTCCACCCAAGACTGGTAAGTCTCTTCCTTCCACCCTATTCACCTTTCCTCAACCAGTTCTTTTCTGCATGGAGGTGGAAGGTTTATGACCATCAGCCACATGACCAGATGTCCCTCCTTGAAGCCATGGATGCTGGCTGCAGGGACATCACAGTTCAAGATTGGCAAGGGTGGATCCGACATACCAAGCGGTTTTATCCCAGATGCATCGCCTTGGATGATATCAGATGTGATGTTGACGAAAACATGTGGCCGAACCATGAAGATCGCAGGGATTAGATACATTAATTTTGTGCTATTTTTAGTTCCCCCCTTCTTATCTGGGCTTTTTGCTGTTTTGTTTTTTGTTTTTCAGAATGCTCTTATATATGATATTTTGTTCACTGTAAGCAATACTGTAAAACTTTTTCTGTTCTATTATATTGTGTTTCTACTGTAACTCCTTTAGTAAACAGTAAAGAAAAAAATAACTGTGGACATACAGTTCCCAACTAAGAAGTTTTGTGTAAAAGGTGGATTGCATGTTACCTGAAACATAAAAGTCTATGCAGTTTTTCTAATGTCAACAATAGCCAGTATTTTGAAACCTGGTGTACTTTGATTGACTGCATATACCTTGTGAAGTGAAAACAAGTGTTATTGTTTGACAGAATAATTTCATTTTGAGTCAGATTTCCAGTGTTTCGGTAAAGTTAGTGTGTGCAGAGAAAGATGTGTTCTGTTTTGAAATGGAGAGTTAGTATATGTTTAACAAAATGTGTTTTTGAGAGGAAAATTATCTATTTGGCCAATTGTGTTCTGTAGGTGTAAGTCTGTGTTAAGAGTTTAGAAAAATTATCTTAAGTATAGGTAAGCGCTTGTTAGCGATTGAAAAAAACTGTAATATTTATGTACTATTATAATTAATAGAATTATTATGTATTTTATGGAATTATTTATTTATTTACCATTTACTATTTAAAGTGAATGTTGTTTAATATTTACTTTATTTTTATTTATACTTTTTTATGTATATTTATATTTATGTATATATCTGTTTTACAAGTATAAATTATTATTATTATTATTATTATTATTATTATTATTAAATATTCATTAAATATATTATTTACTATTTACTAAACCAACTAACAACGTTTTTTTTTCCTGTCAGTTTTGAGAAGAATAATTAATCTTCATTATAATAGTTGAAGTGCTGTAATCACTTTATCCATTTACATTTACATTTACAGCATGTGACAGACGCCCTTATCCAGAGCGACGTACATAAGTGCTTAAATCTCTAACATTGAATACATTAATGCTGGCTCACTAAGTTACATACTTAGTTATCCAACAGTGTTACATTTTTTTTCCTTATCCACACCATCAGCAGTTCCTCCTCTTGAGCACTTCAGACTCCAGAGTTCTTGTTTTCTTCTAATCTCACGAGTCCAGTGTTTTCCCAAAACGCTCCATCTGAACACAAGGCCTCTTTGGTGCCCCACATGGGAGACTGTCATACATCACCTGGAGGAAACGTGTGTGAAATTTAATTCGCAGTCTGGCAGGCAAACGTCGCCAGCAGAGCGAAAGAAAAATGTTGGAACCCTCGAAAGAGCACGGAGATCAACACTCAAGAGGACGACACGAGCGAAGCAGCTCTCAGAAGTTCTTCATGCTTGGAATGGGATTGTGTGACAATTACGAGAAAAACAACGGACTTATATTTGTTATTGCAACAGCAAAAAAAAAGGAGAAAGGAAAATAATTACACAATTACATCAGGACAAATATTTGCATCCAAAAGACCGATACAATCTGGGCTAAATAACCCGGAGGAAAAAATAACAAGTTTACATGAGCTGTTTGCTGAACATCTGTGGTATGCAGGGGGTACAAAGCAAGGGTACAAGGGGTCGGACAGAACGTTCCAGGCATTTCTCCCCCTCTAAAGTGACTTATAAATCATCAGCGAGCTCTGGATGGGGGGTTTGGATCATTTCAGCGTGTTCTTTACACTGGGGTTGTGGTGATACATCACTGTGATGGCGAACAGAGCTGAGGAAATCTGAAAGAATTATTTATAATGTTGTTGTAACGCTGTACCAGAGTCAGCAGTGACGGCAAAACAGATCCAGGTGTGAAAAGGGTTTTTGGGATTTTGCTAATTCTACAAAGTAATAATTTAATGCTAGCGGTTATTTAAGGAATAAAACCTTCTGGGATGTGCTTTTATAGGAAAAGAAGAAACAACATGGTGATCTAACGAAGCGCTGTGTTTACCACCATGTAGTAGATCAGGAAGATTTACTGTATGTTACACACTCTGCTCCATTCTACTGCAAAGTATGCTAGCTGTACTTAGCTACGTACGCTCAGCTGAGGTACTGATGATCTCTGCTGCTTATTTTTCCATGTAATATCTCTATGCATGCCTAATGAAAGGTCGGATGAGACAGGATCAGATAAATTCATGGCTTTATTCCAGTTTTTCATCCAAGAGTTGAGAACCGAGGAAACGTTGGACCAAACTCACCACTTCAGTGATCCAAGGAAGCGTTCAAGTTATTTACTGAACGTTTTGCTTGCTTGTGAAAATCCAGGCTAAGTGTACAGGAGTCAATTCTGTCATGGCCTTGAGTCTGCCGGGTACATGGAGGGGTTGGCTAGGCTGTGCGATGATGCCCGGAAGTTCTTCCCTTCTCTCAGGTAGAACCTGCTGAGTCTTATATAGTGCCACTTTGACTACCTTTTTGCTAGCTGCAATAAGATAACAATAAGGAGCAGAAAATCCTTTATCAAAATCTTCAGCGTAAACATGACTAAATTAAATGCCATGACACCACAGACACAATACAACAAAATGATAAGTTAAACGATATTGCGATATCACGAGCCCCAGAATCTGTCACGACCCAGTTTAGGGTTAAGCTGCACAGGGTGATTAGCTCACGATCCAAATGAACTAATATCTCTATATGGGAAGGAAAGACAAACAACAGGATTATTACAAAAACATTGGTATATTGTGAGAAAGTGAGCACATATATAATATATATATACTGTATATACAACAGAACAATGGCACCGGTTCAGATTAGGCCAGGGCCAGAATAATTAATTAATCTAATAGTTGATTAAGCTTCTTTACCTAAACAACAACAACAACAACAACAACCATTAAGACTCGCTTTAATAGTTTGAAGCTACAGAGCAAAACTAAAGTACTTTAAAATAACAAAGTAAGGTTTTTATAGCTAAGCATTCCTTAAAAAAAATAAAAATAATAATTAAACTCCCCTTAGCAACATATAATAAATAAATAAAAAAAAGTTACAGCAATTATAGATGTAATCAATATAATTGTGGATTTTTTGGCAACATAAATAAATCAAGATGAGATTTCAAAGCAAGCTGTCGTCCTTTCCTTTAGCTGTGATTTCTCACTTTATTGCTATAAGTCACTTTATTGACCCAGAGATTAAAACTGTCACTATGTGATAATGTGCAGACGGGAAAGAATTTACACGCTTTATTACATCCCCAGCACGTATAAACCATGTAAATGAACTCACCTCCTGTGTCTTTACAGTATCCACACACACACACACACACACGGAAAGACAAAAGGATAATTAACTACAGACAAACTCACCTTCAATTCAATTCGATTTATTGGTATAGCACTTTTTAGACAGCTGACATTGTCTCAAAGAAGAATTAAGTTACTATTACAAATAATTAAGTTACTATTTATTTCTAATGATCAAGTCTAAGGTGAAGATGGTGAGGAAGAAACCTTGAGAGGAACCAGACTCAGAAGTGAACCTCATCCTCGTTTAGGTGACACTGAACAGGAAATAACATAAAACATTTCACCTTCTTCTGCGATTATTTTCAGTAATTTCACCTTATTACTTGCAAGATGAATGATTAGTAATAGTTAGCTAGAGTTAGCATGTGCTGAGTGTTAGCTGTTCTAAACGTGAGCAGAAACACAATATGTGGTACAGGAAATGATTGGTTTTCTCACTGAGGGTTTCTTTCTTATTAATCCTTTATGTTCTGTTTGATGTGTTTAGACTACGTTTAAATGCATATTGTATTATTTTTATCTCTGGGTAACTTAAAGACAATAAAAATACAAATCTGTTAGAATAATCTATAAATACTCAATTTAGGTTCACCTTTTGATTTTATGAATCAAATTATACATGAGTAAATTAGAAATGTACAGAAAGCTTGAAGTACGGCTTTAAGTGTGTGCTTAAGATTTGAGAGAATTCATGCATAAAGTCTAGTCATTGTACTTTAGTGAATGTGTGTTAATGTCAAAATTGTATAATCAGACAGTTATTGCTACAGAAAACTGTTTTTTGTGTGTGTCCTCTTACTGTTAAGGCTGCATGTAATCATCGATTATAAAAATAAATAAATAAAATCTGTCAATAAACAAATAAAAATATGTTAATTTTAAGCAAAAATAATAAATGAATTATTTGATTAATTTTAACAAAAGTTAGATATACATCAGACAGACAGACAGACAGACAGATAGATGGATAGATAGATAGATAGATAGATAGACTGAAGGGTAAAATTTAAATGAAGGTCCAATGTTACAGACCAAGTAAATAACTAAACAAATCTGAATTCTGAAATATTTCATAAATCGATTAAAAAATATTATTTCTGCCCAAAATTCAGGTATGAATTTAATTTATTACACTATTATAGTTCTGAATGTTTTCTTCACACCATTTAAGTTTTAGGAAGAAGAACCAAGTGAAATAAACAGATAAACAGCAGAAGAATCCTGAACAGTGCAGGAACAGTATCACTGTCATGGTTATTCATGTGGGACTCAAGATAAATAGAATTATTTTGGAATCCAATCAAATCCACTTTAAACTAAAGCAGTTAACTTTCTGATAAAAATCTAAATGTGAATATTCTTTAGCAGAAGGTGGCGCTGTAACTCTAAACCCACACAACACGCATCAATTATATAAGAATTCCACCATTCTGTATTAAAGCGCTTCATCATAACACTTTAATAACTGATTAAATAATGAGGATTATCTCATGCAGACATAACTGCTGATACACACTCACTCACTCACACACACACACACACACACACACACACACTCACCTACACACTCACACGCGCACACACACACACACACACACACTCACACACATACTCACACACACACACACAGGCACACACACACACTCACCTACACATTCACGCTCTCATTTTACAAGCTACAAACACCAATGTTATGACATCATGAATTGAAAGAAAGTGAAAAGTTAAATTATTTACTGTCACACACACACACACACACACACACACACACACACACACACACACACATTGGATCTATTATTTAGTGTTTGAATTGGCCCAAGAATCCTGTGTTTATGTGGTCGCTGAGGTCAACAGTGACATTTATAAAATATGTCCTTCTACCACAAATTTTGGCCAATCATTTAAGACATGTCACTTTTGTCCTAGAACATTCACATCCTCCATTTTAGCACTGTGCAACCTGCAGCACACAGTAAAAACCAGTATTTGTAAGTATTTGTAATAAAAAAAAACCTCTGTGTATTTGCATGACATGATGCTGTAATCTCAGTGAAGTAGCAAACAACAAAAGCAACAGTACGAAAAAATCATATTTAAATTTACATTTTAAAACATTGCACAAAACAATGTTCTGTAACTCAGTGTTTATGAATAATTGTACCTCGGATCTAGCTTATATAGTGGAAGAAGGCAGTGGCCCTAGAGTAGAGCTTTGTTGGACACCAACTTTGCTTTAATATGAACAGTCACCATTTACATTTACAAAACAGTAATGGTCAGTCAAACAAGACCTAAGCAAGGAATGAGCCAACAGAAAAAAGATATTCTATACTGTCTAGAACAGGGGTGTGCAATCATATCCTAAAAAGGCTGGTGTGGGTGCAAGCTTTCATTCTAACCATGTAGAAGCTACACCTTAAAAGTATTTTTAAAGCCAAAGTCAACTGATTAAACGTGTGGAATCAGGTGTGACTCCTCGTTGACTGGAAGGAACGTCTGCACCCACATTGGCCCTTTGTGGATAAGATTGGACACCCCTGGTCTAGATGAATATAGTGTTCTCTGGTATAAACATTCAAACTGGGTATTATGAGTAATATAAGATGGGAGACACAACCATCCGGTAATGTACTTGTGATGAGGCCTAAATTGCGACAATTTTATTTACATGATTTCTGTGCAGATATGGACTTAGCATTTGAAGCCTAGATCGTAAAGATGGGGGGTTGGGGGGGTTGGCACATGCATATACTTTATCTCAGAAATATTAAATAACTATGACAGTAAATTGAATAAGGGTTAAAGTACAAAAAACGATATAAATGACACTCCAATAGACAGGGAGATGTTCTCACACAATGCCTATTGTAATACAAAATAAAAAAATGTGGAATTCACAGCAGAAGGTCCCATATGTCTGACATTCTCAGGTGTTCATTTTCAGAGGGACTTTAAGTCACCTGAGATCATATTGTGCTCCTCCTGCAGGTGCCATTTGTACATTATATGCATTTTTCTAGTCCCTGGATGTATTATTAGCTGCTGTTAGAACAAAATGAGGAACTGCTCTGTGAGTCATCTGTTTCCTCTCAGAGGTTATTATGCTATTTCCTAGAGAGTGACACTACTAAGAGAAATGTCAAAAATAGCAAAAGTGCTCACATTGTACCAGCTGTAGTTGTGGCTTTGGTAAACTGAAACATGACATTTGGGACGCTTTCAGGAAACTGGCATCCAGGAATGAGATGTCTTGCAGCTTTCTGATTGATTTGCGACAGACTCTATGCTTTTTCAGGACTTTGCCATTGTCATGCCATTGTCTTTATTGTGTGAGTTTTCCAAAAGCTGCTTCTATGGTCGAATGAGCAAGTACTTGGATTTATTACCTCAGGAAATACACAGGACCTTAATCAGTTGTATCGACAGCTGGAGTTCTCATTTACCAGGCCAACATCAAAGACGCTGATTTGGTGTGGCTCTGTGTGTGTGTGTGTGTGTGTGTGTGTGTGTGTGTGTACATGCTTGTTTGTGTGTCCACATTTTTCCAGATTATTAGTATCCATTTTAACAATTACTCACCCACTCACTCATTTTCTACCGCTTATCCGAACTACCTCTGGTCACGGGGAGCCTGTGCCTATCTCAGGCGTCATTGGGCATCAAGGCAGGATACACCCTGGACGGAGTGCCAACCCATCACAGGGCACACACACACACTCATTCACTCACACAATCACACACTACGGACAATTTTCCAGAGATGCCAATCAACCTACCATGCATGTCTTTGGACCGGGGGAGGAAACCGGAGTACCCGGAGGAAACCCCCGAGGCACGGGGAGAACATGCAAACTCCACACACACAAGGTGGAGGCGGGAATCGAACCCCAACCCTGGAGGTGTGAGGCGAACGTGCTAACCACTAAACCACCGTGCCCTCCTGTTTTATTTACATTTTTCCCAATTATATAAAAAATAGTTCTTTTTTTCTGTTTGTTGGAACCTTTCATTAAAGGTGTAACAAGTCTGAGATTTATATTGTTGTTATTTCTGTCTTTATATTTTAAAAACCTTCACATTCATAAGGCCACGTAGACTTTTTTTATCCACCGTATCCACTATTTTAGCTCAAAACTCGCAGGACTCTGCTAAACAGCCGAAGACTTCCTGCACAATAACGAGCCGAAGCACAATTCCAATTCAAGAAAAGCACATCTTCAGGAAAATAGATCAAAAAAAGCTCAGATCTAAAACCTGTGGAATGATTGAAAGAGTGGAATCGAATTGGCGAATCAATTCAGTGAATCAATGTTGATTCAATGTTGAGCCACCAGGTTATTGGAATTTTTTTCATTTGTTTTTCACCTGAATTTTAGTATCACATTAAATATGGAAACAGATTGAATTACTTGTGGTTACTATAGAAACGATAGCATAGTATTAGTACAAGTTTTAACCCTTGTATGTTGTTCGTATTTTTGTTACTCAGCCAGTGTTCGTGGGTCTGTTGGACCCGCTGCATTTTTGGGTTTTTAATTCAACACAATCAAAAATTTTATGTTAAAATACTCTACATATGTTTACTTCATCCTAGTTACAAGCAATATAAACAGCATATATGGTTAATATTTGCCCTTTACCTTTATTACAGGGCAAATATTACAGAGGGTATGCGGGTATACATAATAAAAAAAAAAAAAAAAAAAAAAAAAAACAGAGGGTATGCGGGTATACATAATAAAAAAAATAAATAAAAAATACCTCAGGGACATAGACGCCCCTGCCTTGCATAGTCTTCCGCTGCCTTGTGGGACAGGTCCTTGTCAGAACTAAAGGCTAAGGGAGACAACCCCGACAGAAAACATGCAAATGTGGAGGCATCGAGGGCAGTCGATGAACGGAACTCCCGTAATCCTCTGGCCATCCGCTGCAGGGAATATTAGTCTGCGCCTGTCTCAACATGTTCTTGCCGGCGTAGATCCACTAATAACTCCCCCAGAGAGTGCTGCTAGTAACTTGCAAAAGCTAACAACACTTCAACACTCCTTGCAAGCAGTTTTCATGACATGAACAACCGCAATAAACTCCATACCGGATCGGTCGTCGCCCGGGTTACCAAGGACCGCGCTGCTCGATATCATCTTCAGTCGACAGTGAAAAATGGACTAGGAAGACGATCCAAGAATCTGACAGTTGCTCAGTGGAATGTCAGGACACTTCTTGACCGAGATGAAGCCAACAGACCAGAAAGACGCACTGCACTTGTGGCAATGGAACTCGCAAAGTACAGGATCGACATCGCTGCCCTGTGTGAAACATGATTCCCAGAGTCTGGCAGTCTCAACGACTTGGATTACACCTTCTTCTGGAGTGGCAAACCTGATGGAGAGAAAAGAGAGGCTGGAGTGGGTTTCGCCATCAGAAAAGACATTGTATCAAAGCTGACTGAGACGCCAATACCAATCAACGACAGGATCATGACAATGCGGCTTCCACTGGCAAAGGATAACTCTGCTACAATCATCAGTGTGTACGCTCCAACATTGACAAACACGGATGAAAAGAAAGAAGCCTTCTACAGCCAGTTAGCATATACTCTCAGACAAGTCCCTCACACCGACAAGCTTATCCTGATGGGAGATTTCAACGCCAGAATAGGGAGTGAATACGACAAATGGCCATTGGTCTTAGGAAAACATGGAATTGGGAAATGTAATTCCAATGGAGAGCTCCTACTGTCTCTGTGCTCTGAATTTGAATTGACAGTGACAAACACCATGTTCAAGCAGAAGGACGACAGGAAGACCACATGGATGCATCCTCGCTCCAAACATTGGCACATGATAGACTTCATCATAACAAAGCGCAGGGATAAGATGGACTTCTGCAATACCCGAGTCATGCGTGGAGCAAATTGCTGGACTGATCATCAGATGCTGAGATCAAAAGTGGCATTTCACCTTAGACAAAAGTACAACAAGCAAGGTTCTAAGAAGCCATCCAAGCTCAATATAGCGAAACTCAAAGCCATCGATCAAAGAGAGGGTCTAGCAAGAGATATGAACGATGCTCTCGACAAACTTGAAGTAGTGGAAAGATCTTCAGTGGACCAGGAATGGGCAGCCCTACAACAAGTGGTATACAACACAACAAAAACGTCTCTTGGCAAACCCAACAGAAGACATCAAGACTGGTTTGATCCTGACGACCAGAAACTACTACAACTGCTGAACAAGAGAGACCAAGCCCATCAGAAAGTGCTGCAAACCAGGAGTACCAGATCAACTGTTGCATCTTACAAAGATGCCTGTAGACAACTCCAACAGCACACCCGTTCCCTAAAGACGGCCTGGTGGGACAGAAAAGCAGAAGAACTACAGGGAGCTGCGGATAGAAATGACATGAAGAGCTTCTACAGTGGACTCAAGGAAGTCTGGGGTCCCCAGAAAAAAGGACCTGTACAACTGAAGTCAGCAGACGGGCAGGAGATCTTCTCAGACAACAAGAGAGTCCTAGCAAGATGGAGTGAACACTTCCAGAAGCTTTTGAATGTCCCAGGCGAGATTGAGACTGAAGCCCTTGACAACATACAGCAGCATACCATCAAAACTTGCCTTGATGAGACTCCATCCATGGATGAGATGAGGAAAGCAATTGCAGGCCTGAAAGATGGCAGAGCACCAGGTGGAGATGGGATTCCTGCGGAAGTATGGAAGCACGGAGGTACCAATCTGCTTGCTAAGCTACACCAACTGATATGCAAGGCATGGGATGAAGGCTCAGTCCCGCAAGCATGGAAGGATGCCACCATTGTAACCATCTACAAGAAGGGTGACAGAACAGATTGTGGGAACTACAGAGGAATCTCTCTCCTGTCTATTGCAGGCAAGGTCTTTGCCAGGATCCTCCTTGACAGACTTTCCCAGCACATCACCCCAGAAGTAGTTCCAGAGTCACAGTGTGGATTCCATACAAGGGTTAATATAAATCTGTGATTTGCAGATGTACTAATGACAGAGCTGCTCTTATAGGAAATCCATCCATGCCTCCTGACCAATCAGAATCCAGATATATGCCATTTTTTATCAGCAACAATCATCACAGTGTGCCAGGATTATTATTATTATTATTATTATTATTATTATTATTATTATTATTATTATTATTATTATTATTATTTTATAAGGCATTTTGAAACTATCCGTCCAGCCTACGTTCTGCACCGGGTCGTGGAGTTACCATAATTCACTGGTCGTGTCAGCAGTGACATCTCTGTGTGTGTTACAGCGAAGGGAGTCTCACTTCCTTTCACCACACAGTGTTTTCCTTTGATTAAGTCTGCTCTGGCCTTTGGACCATTTCCATCATTGGAGATCTGCCGTCCAAAGATGAAGTTCAACCATAAAACATCATGATATGATGACATGACATGAATGATGCAGGGTGAAAAAAATATTTCCTTACTTTTTTGTTGTTTTTCTTGTTTCTGTCTTTTTTTTCTGTCTTCTAGTTTTTGATTCATTAAAAGTCTGTTTTATTTTTATTACTTACTTCCTTATTTTTCTATCTCAGTGAATGTCACAGTACACGACGTCCAAACGCGATGACGGAAATATAAAGTGACCACATCTCTTTAAATATACAGAAGATTCCCATCAAATATAAATACTCGACATCAGGACTTCACATTCATTTAAACTCAACAATGTTTTCTGCTCTACTTCTGTCCACATGTAGGAAAGATGTAGGAAAGGCACCTAGATAAAATCCTGTCACATGACTCTATGAAATTTATATAAATTCTAGTGATGAGTTATTTAGGACATGTCATTTTGTTCATAAAAATCAAAAAGTTTTTAATGCAGTAACAAACTTCCAGGGAATGGAGCTGGATCTTATCAAACTATAATAACTATTAAAACTAAAGTAAGCCATATTCTACTTCCTAACTTCTTTCCCTAACCTACACAATGCAGTACAACAGCACATTAAACACACACATCCAGTCTGAAACATCCAGGTCTCTCTATCTATTAGGCTTTTGGCACAAAGTAAGTGCTTATTTTTGCAAGCCCTTATAATCATTTGATTTTGTATTTATTTTGGTTGCTATACAGCAAACACACAATTGTGCCATGAAAGTGTCAACTTTTTAAATTCACTGCATTCCTCAATAGACATTTTTATTCCTCGCTGGATGAATAATTATTCATTCATTCATCTTCTACCGCTTATCCGAACTACCTCGGGTCACAGGGAGCCTGTGTCTATCTCAGGCGTCATCGGGCATCAAGGCAGGATACACCCTGGACGGAGTGCCAACCCATCGCAGGGCACACACACACTCTCATTCACTCACGCAATCACACACTACAGACAATTTTCCAGAGATGCCAATCAACCTACCATGCATGACTTTGGACCGGGGGAGGAAACCAGAGTACCCGGAGGAAACCCCCGAGGCACGGGGAGAACATGCAAACTCCACACACACAAGGTGGAGGCGGGAATCGAACCCCGACCCTGGAGGTGTGAGGCGAACGTGCTAACCACTAAGCCATTTATGTTCTAGTTATTTAAATATGTACACACTTTGTTAATTTGAAGCTAAGTAAGATTTCATGAAACAATTTCAGCCATAGTTACACAAAGAAGAGCAAGAAGTAGTCAAAAATATATTAACCTCTAACCTCAGAATCTGATCTGACTCAGTGAGAAGAACAACAAGCCTCGTCATTAGAAGTACAGCGTTTTTATTATTTGCCTTTATTTTCTTGAATTTATTTATTTAGCAGTAATAAGAATTAAAATTGTATTGATCACATACACAACCATATACAGAACATGTAGTGTTCATGATTTCAGCTGTCTGTAAACATAAAAGTTCACTGATGGCAGAAAGATCATGATGTGATATGACGAGGCCGATCGTTTATATCCATTATTTAACATGTCGAAGACTTTTATCTTTCCGTCTTTTCTGAGTTTAGACTTTTGTAGAACCACTGGGATCATTTTTAGTCTTTAACTTTTTATTTGAGCCGCTAGAATAATTTGCTGTCATCACTTCATGCTTGATAAACGAGACGCATCATAATTACAGAGTTGGGATTTGGCAGGCATCAAATACTCAGATATTTATACACACACATAGACATGAATACACACAAACACACACACACACACACAAACACACACACACACACACACACAGATATTTATACAAACACATAGACATGAACACACAAACACACACACACACACACAAATACTCAGATATTTATACACACACATAGACATGAACACACACACAACACACACAAATACTCAAATATTTATACACACACATAGACATGAATACATACACACACACACATACACACACAAACACACAGATATTTATACACACATAGACATGAACACACACTCACACAAACACACACAAAGATCTTTATACACACACAGACACGAACACACACACACACACACACACACACAAACACACTGATCTTTACACACACATAGACATGAACACACACATACACACACAAAGATCTTTACACACACACATAGACATGAACACACATACACACACACAAAGATCTTTATACACACACATAGACATGAACACACACATACACACACACACACAAACACAGATCTTTATACACACACATAGACATGAATACATACATAAAAACACACACAAACACACAAACACACAGATCTTTATACACACACATAGACATAAATACACACACACACACACACACACACACAAATACTAAGATGTTTATACACAGACATAGACATGAACACACACACACAAATACTAAGATGTTTATACACAGACATAGACATGAACACACACACACAAATATTCAGATATTTATACACAGACATAGACATGAACACACACACACACACACAAATACTCAAATATTTATACACACACATAGACATGAACACACACACAAATACTCAGATATTTATACACACACATAGACATGAACACACACACATATTTATACACAGACATAGACATGAACACATACACACAGGCCTGTACATACATGTTGGGCTGAATCCAGGAGCCTCCCGTCACTTACACCTCCAACAGGAGCCTCCTTAGCCACGGGTCATAAGTCTTCCAACATTTCTATAGAGGGAAGTGCGCATGATAGTCAATAATAAGAGCTGTGATGTAATATACGGTGTGAAAGGGGTTGCGAAAGATAATCTGCAGATCTGGAAAGCGTGGTAATTGACACGGTTTCCTTCCCTCCTGGAAGGATATTGGCCATCCTTAAAAGACAAGCTGGTTCTCTGTAGCACTTTCTTATTGTCTCTGAGTATCCAGGAGACGGGCTCACAACAAATAACTGTGCACAAAGACTTTTTTCTTCTTGTTCTAGAAAGTAGAAAGCACTAAAACACAGGGGATTGCTGTAAAACGAGGAAACGAGGCAGCTTTCTATTACCTGGGATCCTGGAATTAGCAAACATTTATAGTCTGTGATTCAATCGAAGAATAAATCGACGTTGGCGTTTTCAGTCATTACATCCATTGAGTTTATAGAGTTAAGTTCAAAGATATCTGTGTTGCTTTAGAGCTTCAGCACTGTAACCTTGGACTCTGTGAGTGACCTGAGGTTTGATTAAAGTCACCCACCTCGAAATTCTCCTGAGCGAGCACATCCAGATGGATGGAAATAAAAACCCCGACATGACCGCGAGCATTCTGGTGATCTGAGTGATTTATGCACGGCATTGCAAAACCAAAAAACCAGGCAGTACCTGAAATCTTTGGCTGTGTCTTTGTCTACTGAGCCATGGTGAAGATTGCAGCTCCAGGCACAGGGGAAATTCAGTTTAGTCAACATATTACATTAATGGAAGTAAAAAAAACATGTTCATTCCAATGTTTAAATACAGAATAAGACAAAAATAATGACAAGATGGTGTCACGGAGCAGTTACTGTTACCCTGAAGTTGATTATTTTAATACTATATACCGTCACAACCAGGGAAGGAAGGAGACAGACCCGTACGCAGGATAGCTTCAAATGAAAGGGGTTTAATAAATAAAAAAGACAAAGACAGAAAATGACGATAACTGAAACAATACAAATGACGACACTTCACATTGACTAGACATGACGAGGGGAAAACGTAACTAATGATTCCGTTCTGCCATCGGCAACGCGGCTCACTTAAATATAAAAGACAATGATGACACAATATGGATCAGGTGTGACGACAGGGAGGAGCAGACGAAGGCAGGGCAGACACGTGACAAGAAACAATAACAAATGCACATGGCCAAAAAGTCCGGGCTGAGTCCTGACAGTAATATACATATTATACTATACTATATATATTTTTACATTCATGACCTTTGACCAGACACCTTTATCCAGAACAATGTACAAAGGAGCTTTGAAGTCTCCATCAATGAATACATCAATACTTGTTTACTAGATTACAGACTAAGGATATCATGAGTCTAAAATTTCACTCACTGTTAGAAGACAACCGGGCTATTCGGACATTTAGGGGAAGTTCATTCTCACACCTCGGTGCCAGAACAGAGAAGAAGTCAAGAAGATCTAAAGGAAGCATGGTGCAGTGCGAGGAGTGATAAGAGCTTTGAGGTAAGAGGGTCCAAAACTTTTGAGTGTCATTGTTATCAAGAAACCTGCACATTGTAAATTCTTCCTTTAAGTTAGAACGTTACAAAACACTTACACTAGACACTTCTATCCATAAACCTTAAATATAAACATCTCCATACTCATTTCTCTGGATATTTGTGTCTCATCACATGGATTCTGCTCACTGCTGCTGAGGATGGACCACATGTTCAACCTGGAGATACATGAGATTTCTGTGGATCTGTAGATCCATAAAGATTATTTTAGGGCTTCAGTTGATACGCACAGTTTTGCACTCAGGTCTCCATCAGTGAACAGTTTTTTATCACCTCAACCAGACAAACATCATGTTAAAACTAAAATGAATCTCCTGGTTAGACAATTGCACTTTTTGTCCAGAGGAGAATGTGCTTTTCCTTTAGAGTCTGGTTCCTCTCAAGGTTTCTTCCTGATATCATCTCAGAGATTTTCCTCACTATCGTAACCTCTGGCTGACTCATTAGGGAAAAATGTAATACTCCAAATAAAACTGAAGTGAAATGTTCTCCTTGTGACCCTCTGGGTTTCCTCAGGGTTCTCTTGTTTCCTTCAACCTTCTAAAAACATCAGTAGTTGGATTGGTGTTTCTAAATTGATCTAAGAACAGTGATGGAAAGTCAGCAGGTCCGCCACGACCCAGACCAGGATACGGAAACGGGAAGACGTACATTCCTTTGTCCTGGAGTCTTTCCCTTGATGCTACTGAGGTAAAATTCTCTCAACTTTCCAGTTCGGTTCTCTTAAAAGTTTCAGTATCACTGTATTGTAATGTTAATAAGAATCTAATAGCTAATTTAAATCTAATGGTAATCAGGTGAAGAGAACGTCCTCCAGCACAACCCCTGCCATACATTTTTCTGGCTGTCCTCAACTCCTAAGCTGCATTTTCAGATAGCAAATTATCTGTAATTGCACATTATATAGAAAGGTAAATGACATAATTGCACATAATTGCAGTCGATGTTTTCTATGAGCATGTAGCAAGCACATTTCCTGTGGCACATTTCATAAAGCACGTAAGTGACCTTGGACATTAAAATGATTTATGATACATACACTCCTGACAAAGCAAGTCAGACTCATGTCAGCGGCATGGCCTAAAGTTGGAAAATGGATTTATTTATGTTCTAAAATTCTGATATAGTTAAAAAAAAAATAATAATCAATGCATTTGACAGTTACAGTGCAGTTTGTGGCAGTTATTCAATAAATAAGCAATAAAACAAGAAAATAATCTATATGTAATGAGTCTGTCTGTGTTTCTGTCCTGTTTCTGTCTGCTGTCTTTCCCTGTGGCTAATTGTTTGCTCCACCCACTCTTTGGTTTCCATGGACATTAATTGTACTCCTTCTCTCCTTCAGGTGTGTTGTCTTTGTCTCTAATTAGTTCTGCTCTGTGATTGGTTCTTGTCTGTTATTTATACCCTGTTTGTTCACTTCCCTTTTGTTGGTTATAGCATTGTGCTTGTATGTCTGTTGTGATGTTGGACACAGGCGAGTGAGGATCCAAATGCAGTTTTTAGACTTTACTGAACCGAAACAGGCAATACAAACAAGCAGACAAACCAGAGCAGAATACAGGGCAGACAAACCAGAACAGAATACAGAGCAGACAGGAGACCGGAACATCCACGACATACATACAAGCACAATGCTATAATGACCAACAAAAGGGAAGTGAACAAACAGGGTATAAATAACAGACAAGAACCAATCACAGAGCAGAACTAATTAGAGACAAAGACAACACACCTGAAGGAGAGAAGGAGTACAATTAATGTCCATGGAAACCAAAGAGTGGGCGGAGCAAACAATTAGCCACAGGGGAAGACAGCAGACAGAAACAGGACAGAAACACAGACAGACTCATTACACTATACAAAGCAGAATTCCATTTCCATTTTAAAATACATAATAAATTGTTTGAATCAGAATGCTGTGGTATAAGGAGAATAAAACAATTTGGGAAATTATTTTACATAAGAACATCCTTAAAAATATTTTGGTTTGCAGTAACAGTAAAAAAAAAAAAGGGTCGGTAGGTAGGTCTATATTTTTTTTTCAATTTTCAATGTAAAAAAAAAAGTAAAAAACTTTAAACAAATTAGCATATTGGGACGTCACTGACTGGGTCTTCAACCCGTGCCTTCGGGCGCATCATTGCAAACCTCATTTTGATGCTGGGCACAGTTTTTCCAGAACTTCGTGCCCAGTTAAAGCGGTGTCGAGCTGTTTTAATGAATTTTTTAGATGTATTATGGTGCCCGAACCCGTTAATATTATTTTATTGCTTTTGTATTAGTTGTTTGAAGAGTAAAAAAAAAAAATTGGTCGATCTTAACGCAAATTTACAACCGGCAAGTCGGTCGGACTTAAAGCAAAAAAAAATAAAAAATTGAGTCGGTCCTAAATTGACAGGGTCGGTCGGGTTACGGCAAACAAGAATATTTTTAAGGATGGCCTCATGTTAAATTCTTTCACTTGAAGTTTAATGGACTTTTTTATTTATTTAACATTGACTTCCTTCATTTTATTTAATATTATGTATTTCACTCACTCTTTCTCCTTTTAAAAGCTGATTATTGTATTTAACAGTGACTTATTTGTATTTATTGTATAATTTGTATATTTTTGTTTATTTGAAGTTGAAACCTATTGTTTGTTTGTTTATTTATTTATTTATTTATTTATTTATTTATTTATTTATTTAATGTCACACTTTATTATAAGTGTAAGCAGGCAACATTGTATAAACTGATTTTCAGCTACAGTTATGATATCAGACTCAAGTGCTAAACTAAACTAAACTAAAGAACCCTAAACACAAATATGTCTTGGCTCACTGAAAACGTTTACAGGACTTTGTGTATGATTGTTTTTGGCTGAACTTTTGGTGGAAGCTTGAACATAAATTAATTCAAGTTTTCAATTCAAGTTTATTTGTATAGCTCTTTTTACAATGGACATTGTCTCAAAGCAGCTTTACAGAACATAAACATAGAGCATAAATGTAACAAATTAACAAAATAAAAAAAAATTAACATAAATTTAAAGTAAATTGTGTGGACAGAAATATTCTATATGACTCTTTCATATGACATCCAAATCTCCAAGGAATGACTGATATTTTTGCTTTCTACACAACAACATTAGTATATTCTGAAGTCTTAAACTGTACAGAAGGTCTATAAACATGTCCTGTTTACAGGAACTGCTCTGGAACTTACCTGCGAACTTCAGCCGATGTTATTGTGTGTAATTTATTAGGTTGGTTTCAGACTGAACCTTTGACTCCTAACAATGACGCCATCCTAATATGAGAAAAAGAGTTGGCCGGAAAAGAGCTTATGTAATGTTTTGAACTGTTTTTGCTTCTTTCAGGGGTACACATGCAGCCAATTCAGTCCAAAACCAAACTGACGCCTCCGTACAGATGGTTAATATCAGACAAATGAAGAATTATTTATAATAGCGTCACTTATGATCGGCTTCTATAAGAGCCGTTATCTGTATAATCTATAGAGATATCCTGATAAAAACAACTAAATTCAACAGACATGACATTAATGTATTCAATTCTCGTGAGTAATATAGCTTTACTCCTAAAAACTCTTAACAGCTCTTCAGTGGAAGAAAAACGTGCATTTATCAGTCTAAAAATATGAAATATTTAGAAAACCTAACATTTTTTTTTGTTAATATCAGATTCTGATACCTTTCTAGAATCAATCTGGTATTTATTACTAGCATGTAATTAATGAATTATATCTTCATATTTCGGGGAAATGGCAGAAATAAGCAATAAATATTGTACATGCTTTAGTAAGAGATCCAGTCCTGTCTGTCATCGAGTCATTTAGTTCCTCTTTATCACAAACAAGCTAAAAGAGTCTATTACTGCTGTCTCAACAAGATATAGTCCAAGGAAATGTCAGCGTCCATCTAAAAGCTGATCATTCAAAGTTAAAAATATAAATAAAGCAATCAGGAACTTGAAATGTGGATTGTGGTTCATCTAACCAGGCCAGGATTCTGACTCGAATCCAGCTGATTTGCATTTTAATCATCAAATATTTAATACTATCCCCGAGGCAAGATGATGTCTTAAAATCATATAACATGAAAAATGAAACCAAGCTAAGATGATGTGCTTGGATGTCAAAGACAAGACATTTAGCACGAAGTACAAGAACTTGCGGCACCAAAGAACAGGCAATAAATAATGTTTTATTTGGTTACAGAGTTTAGGACCAAAGCTTCCACTGAAATGGCACTTGGCTGATATACTAACAGGATGTAATGGTGTGTCTCAATGGTGTGTCTAGCAGCACTGTGATGTCATATGGCTATAAAATCCATTTGGAACCTCAGAGCTCTAATTGTGGATCTAACAGTCAATTAACATCACGTTTTAGACCTCACCTTGTCCTCCGAAATAATAAAAAAAGTGGTAGATTCTAAAGGCAAGAACGCATAAAAATATATAACGGCTTATAATTTCTGAAAGAAGTAAACAAAATAAGCTTTAAATGTTTCTACATTTTTTGCTACACATGTAGCATTTGTCGCATTTGTCTCCACACCTGTTCCTAATCGTGTCTCATTGTCTTTTGTATTTAACTGTGCCACGTTGCCTTGTGCAGCACGGAATCAACTGTTGTCTGGTCCTGTCTCCAGTCCGTGTCATGTTTCGTGTTTTTCTGTTATTAAACCCTGTTTATTTGTCTATCCTGCGTCTGGGTCCGTTTTATCCGGCATTCATGACATAAAGTGGCATAGAATCTTTAAAAAAAAAAAAAAGAAAAAAGAATTGTCTCCCTTCATTATATTACTTAATAAGAGGAATGTTCAGGATTGTGATTTGGTTTCAGAATTAAGATATGATCAAATCCAGACAAATGCAAAGTTCATTACAAGTGCAAAGTTTACTCAACTGAAAGGAGTCAGTCTGAAACTTCCGAACAAAGCCAAATGAAACAAATCATAGGATTGGAATAATAAAAAATATCACAGAACCGAGGCTCAGCAGTGTTGAAATGATTTTAATCACAAGTTTATGTTCTCTTTGCTTTATTGCAGTTTTTCCCAGAGATAAATTGTGATTTTGGCTCTGCAGATTGCATTGTGTTTTCAGCCTTACTGTATATGATTTCTTTTGGATATTTACCAGTTTATATAGTAAGTACTGACTTGGATCAAACCTTTTATTAATGTGTTTCTGATGCATTAACATTTACCAACATTTTGTCAGCGACAAAAATTAGCATAGAGTGAATTTAGAAACGTTATATATCAGTCATGACCAACTTTTAGCCGAGGTCTTAGCAACACTCCTTTGTGCCCTGTAATGCCAGTTAAGGAGGAAATGCGGTGGGTCTTTCATTAACTTTAGCATTTGGTTATTTTCTTTATAGATGAACATACACTCGCTTTTCACTGTCGACGGAAATCACACTCCCCCACCTTGCCTCGCCAATGTCCACATCCTCCCTTTCTTGCCCATTTCAATTAATTCTTCATTACCACCTAATGACTTCCTTTTCCCACGCACTGAACAAACAGGCGTGGAGGTCACGCTGATCCGAATGGCTCTGGCGCTTATGTTAGAATCAGGGTATGACAGAAATGACGGACTGGACTCCTTCCATAGCAGCTCGAAGATCCCCTTCGGATTGGAGAATAAAACAACACTGATCATGGCTGGCGTACATTGGACACGCTCTGGAAGGTGTGAGGAGAAGAGGCCGAGAGGTCAGAGTCAAGTTTCTGATGGATGGACTTGCTGATAGAAGGAGATGTAAGGGAGTAAAGCAGCGTCCCTCTCCCTTTCCTCTGAATTTGATTACATTAAGATTATAGATGAGAAGACAATTCCTCCGGTCTGGCTGGAGCACTAGGGCAGGAAGAGGAGCTGAAGTGGCTGGAGTTAATTGGGTGGAGGTAGCGAGTGAACTTTAGTTCTTCAGGTCAACCTGACCAGCTTTATTTCCCCTCTTGAGACTAGTGTAGCCAAAATGATTTGTTCGACGCTTGGACTTGGTCTTCACCTCTTGAAAGGAAAATTTCATCAGAGTCGATGAACGTTTTGGAACTTAGACAATCTCACCTTCCAAAAAAGTCATCTTATTCTTATCAGAGCTTCTTATCAGTGAATTAGTTTCAGATCAGCATGTTTCTAGAATTGTAAAAGTCTTTTGGTGTCAGAAATCTGGCAGACAGATTAGGACCAAAGATTCAGATGTATTTTTTTTTTTTTACACATAATTCATATTGCTACTATATGCAAATTTACATTCAAATATAGTTGTATAGCGCTTTTAGCAATGGACATTGTCTCAAAGCAGCTTTACAGAACATAAACATAAAACAAAAAGTTAATATAAAGATTAATATTTACATTTACATTTACATTTACAGCATTTGGCAGACGCCCTTATCCAGAGCGACGTACATAAGTGCTTAAATCTCTAACATTGAATACATTAATGCTGGCTCACTAAGTTACATACTTAAGATACCATGAGTTTAAAACATTTGTTCAAAGTTACAATGAAAGTGTCAAAGGTGTGTTTTTTTTTTGTTTTTTTTTAAATGCAAAAGATAATGAAAGAAGTGCTAGTTGAAGTGTTTCCTGAATAAGTAGGTCTTCAACCACCGCTTGAATATAATATAATCTAATATAATACAAAAATATAAGATTAATATGAGATATATTTAAATGTGTTTGTATTTATCTCTAATGAGCAAGTCTTAGGTGACTGGTGAAGAAACCTTGAGAGGAACCAGACTTAAAGGGAACCTCATCCTCATATGGGTGACACTGGAGAGTGTGATTATAACCGATTATAATTACTAAGTAAATAGACTTGGTTCTAGCATCACCAGATATTGCTGATTGGTTTGTTTGATGGTGCTGTCAACAATAACACACATGGTATAGAGTTTGGTTTATTTTCCTGAACAAATGGTTAAGAACAAACTCTAAAACCATTTAAAGTAATGTAAAGGGCATGTACAGTTTTGTACACAGCATCGTTCATTAATTCATTCATTCAATCAATCATTCATTTTCAATGACCACTTCATCCTGGACAAGAAATGGAAACCCAAAACTATCCATCTTTCTGAGAACACAGAAGAATTGGTAGCATTATATGAATTATATTATATATAATATATATTATGGGGGGCACAGTGGCTTAGTGGTTAGCATGTTCGCCTCACACCTCCAGGGTTGGGGGTTCGATTCCCACCTCCACCTTGTGTGTGTGGAGTTTGCATGTTCTCCCCGTGACTCGGGGGTTTCCTCCGGATACTCCGGTTTCCTCCCCCGGTCCAAAGACATGCATGGTAGGTTGATTGGCATCTCTGGAAAATTGTCTGTAGTGTGTGAGTGCGTGAGTGAATGAGAGTGTGTGTGTGTGCCCTGTGATGGGTTGGCACTCCGTCCAGGGTGTATCCTGCCTTGATTCCCGATGACGCCTGAGATAGGCACAGGCTCCCCGTGACCCGAGGTAGTTTGGATAAGCGGTAGAACATGAATGAATATATATTATATGACCATGGATCCTTGGTAGCTGCTCTGACTAATCCCCTTTTTACCCAGTCAAGGGGCTTTAATGGCCTCCTATAGGCAGGTCTCTTCTTGGATGTTTTTTGATAACTAAACCCTTCTCTAGATCTTTTCCCAGATAAATCTTGAAAGCTTATTTTTATTTATGATGCTGTTTGCTCTCTAAATCTCTGGAGCCTTCAAAGAACAGGTGTATTTATATTGAAAATACATGACTAACCTTTTCCATTTTTATTTTTATTTAAATGCATTTGTTGGATGAAATTTCATCCTACAGTGTATAAGGTTGAAGTAGTTTCAGGCTAGTATCAAGTGCCAAGTTATCCATAATGATTTAGCTGTCCATGGCTGTGTTAGATCTGTTGATTCTGATGAATGGGAGGGGGTGAATGGGAGGCTTGGCTAGAAGTTTAACAACAGGTTTCCTGACATTTCTGTACTATGGGTCCTGAACCCTTGGCAGATCGTATCAGCTGTTCTTATTTAATCATTGCTGTTTTGTACTTGTGAGGTAGAGGGCAATGTAAGGACTGTGACAGGCTTCATTTCTTCTGCAGCCTCAGAAATATGATCACTTGCTGTTCAGTGTCCAGATGATGGAGACTGTGTTCCCTTCCCAGTTGTGATCAGCAACATTAGTGACTCCATAGTATCTCTACTATCTAGAGAACCTCCGATGAGCATCAGATGACAGTGATTACACGAAACCAGTTGATAGATAGATAGATAGATAGATAGATAGATAGATAGATAGATAGATAGATAGATAGATCATGTTCCTGAACAAGCTTCACTATTACTTCACTATTACGACATGTAAAAACAGAGGGTAACTGTTTTATTGGGTCATAAAGGGGATATGATGAATCAAAGATGAAGTGACGTGACGTGACATACAGCTAAGTGCGGTGAGCCATACTCAGAATTTGTTCTCTGCGTTTAACCCATCCAAAGTGCACACACACAGCAGTGAACACACACACACCATGAACACACACCCGGAGCAGTGGGCAGCCATTTATGCTGCGGCCCCCCGGGAGCAGTTGGGGGGGTTCGGTGCCTTGCTCAAGGGCACCTCGGTCGTTGGCATTGCCGGCCAGAGACTCGAACCCACAACCTTAGGGTTAGGTGTCAGACTCTCTAACCATTATGCCACGAATGGAGCTTGCGTTCCTGTTTGTTATGAGGTTGACTCTGATGGTATCACCTGCACATGTCAGACTCTTCATAGATTGTTCTCTAGCCTTACAGTCACATCTGTTAGAAAGTACTGACTGTCAGAAAATATGATGGCCCACCGTTATTTAGAACTAGAACTTCCTGGCATTGGCTCCAATCAAGAGGACATCATGGTCAATCTTGATCTCTCAACAAAGAGTGAACATGGGGGTGTCCACTATCTGGCTCTGGTTTGTATTTAGCAGTAGGAAAATGGCCTAAGGTTTTACCACACCATCAGGAGATTGCCAGTATAAATCCTGAGAGTTCCACAGGGACCTTGGAGCCAGGGGCCCTAAAGAAAGTATGTGTAAAACCCACAGATTCCCTCTGTCTCCTCTGCTTCTCAGAGCCAGTGCATACCTAAATAAATGGTAACGCTGTACAAGTAAATTTGAATAAATCTGATGGCCCCAGGCTCTCTTAGATTAGGAGCTGTTGTACAACAAGGAGACACTGCTCAGTGGTGGGAGTTGTCTACAAATAAATTGTGAGAAATCTGTTTTTTTCAGGTCATTGTGTTCTGTTATTTTTTATGAAACAAAGGAACCGAATTGATGGTTTAAATTTACCAAATGAACACATAGCTGGAGATAAAAAAAAAAATGGGAAGCATCAGTGAGGAATTTCAGGGAGACATTCTCTCTTGGAAAAATGATAAATAGATTAACCTAATTAGAAGTTGAGAACATCTGGTGAATCCCCACAAGTATTTGGTGTTACATGTTAGACTGGATATAAATGACTTGAAACAGATCCATACTGTATGTGTGTGTGTGTGTAGGTGGACACTTCAGGCAGTAGAAAGTAGTCTCATCAACTACATCTCAAGAGATCAGGCAACAAAAGGGAGCAAAGCTTCAGAGGCGCTGACCTCTTGGTACTTGTGATGATATCATCATACAAATAAATCATGTTAGGTGTCTTTCTTATCAGATCAGCTCGTCGTCTGTTTGCTCTAAGGGAAATGGATGAGCTGTGAGTTTCGGCTCCCTGCTATTTTTAAGATAACACAAGCAAACTGCTTCTCTCTCGCCGTGTTACAGGCACCGAGCCCTCACTAATGCAATTCAGAGAAACAATAAAAAAGCACTTCTTCAAAAGGTTTGACGTCAGTAAATGTCTGTCTTGCTGACCCAGGATTATTCATTAGATTATTCATCATTTTAAAATAGGACTATGTGTTATAACATGATACCAGGCGATTTTGCAAGATATATAAACACAGTTTCCAGAAATCCAGGCACCGGATCCACCGCTGACTGAAGATATTTAACTAAAACACTAACCTATACCGTATTATCAAGTGTTTGTAGGGAAAACACTTGATAGTGTTTGTAGGTGCAGATGTTTGCAGGTGCTTAACGCATACAGTAAAACTTAGCATTTGTGAATCCATGCTAGCTGCATGTACTGTATCTGCTGCATTTCTCAGAAACGGTCAGTGACAAATGATCCTAGGCTTCAGTTCGACTCCAAATCAGCAGCTGCTCGCTAAACTGCCGGCGGTTTGTGGTCATTTAAGTTCTCTGCCATTTAGCCACTCGTCATGCAAATATGAGTGACAGCAGCGTGGCTAAACTTTCCAGCATATCTAGCACAATCCAAGGGAGGAATCACAGAAGAGACGTGATTTATGGGTGTGAAAGCAGCAAAAGAGACAGAGCATGTTTCCCAGGCTGGTCCATCATCTCACACTCCAGATTTGGGTCATGGAGTGCTTTACTGACATTGAGGTTTGAGAGGGTTCATCTGAATGATGGGGGATAAACATAATATATTCAAATACAAAAAGACACCTGTTTTAAAATCTGGATATTAGAAGAAACAAACAAAAAAATTGAATATTAGGAGTGCCAACCCATTACAGGGCACACACATACTCTCATACACTACAGACAATTTTCCAGAGATGCCAATCAACCTACCATGCATGTCTTTGGACCGGGGGAGGAAACCGGAGGACCCGGAGGAAACCCCCGAGGCACGGGGAGAACATGCAAACTCCACACACACAAGGCGGAGGCGGGAATCGAACCCCCAACCCTGGAGGTGTGAGGCGAACGTGATAACCACTATGCCACTGTGCCACCCAGCTGTAACAGCAAACGATGCAAATCCTCAATCAACAATCTGAAAGTCAAAGTTTCATAAATACGTTTAAAATTTTAAAGGTGTTTTGATGGATGCATAGAGTCACACTAAACTATCTTCTGAGATCCACTTTGCTATGAAGCACTAGCATTTTTTTTACTCCAATAAGAGAATAAGAGCCAGACCTCACAATCAGATGAGAAAATAAACTCACTCTTCTTCTGACCAAGTGAGGAACCACAGCCAAGTCGGGCCTCCTCCATTTCCTGATTAACTCGAGTTGAAAAATGACATCTAGCGTCAAATCAACACCGCTGGATCGACATGTTCTCAACCTTTCAAACTAATTTTTTTACTACTTTACTAGTAAAATCTTTTTATTAATTTTCACCATTTTACATACCGAACTGAACATATAATTATATAATTCATCATTTTATCTGCTGCATCATTAATAAATAAAGAGATTTCTAAATACTGTAATCCCTCATTAGTCTTTAATTTATGCAGCTAACTTAAAACAATGTCCATGTGTTTGTATTTACATTTACACAGTGATATTATTGGAGATATTCTTCACCCTGTACCAGCTCCTAGTACAAGATAAATAGTCTCAAGGCCATGTGCAGGGACACGGTACAAGAATAGCTGCAGTATAATTTCTATTCCAGAGAAAAATGTAGAAGAGGATCAGGTAAGTGAAGCCAGGTGTCTGATACTGGACCCAGTTCAGGTCACTCATGCTGCCAGATGTTGTGGATTTACACGTACATGTACATTTTTGAAATATTTTGACATTTCTCTAACTACACCAAGCGTGTAGAATAATGTTTTTATTACTTTACTTCAGCTATTGCTTTTTGACCTGTGGTTCTTCTAAACATTTGTTCAGATATGAATAAGCGGAGTGTCATCACTCTGGGAATCAGTGTAGTGATCGTGTAGTGATGGCTGTTTTTCGTTTAGTATTTGTTTTGGTGAAACATGCAAGCACCAAAACTCAAGATTCGGTATGACTTGATTACATTCATTCATTTTCTACCGCTTATCCGAACTACCTCGGGTCACGGGGAGCCTGTGCCTATCTCAGGCGTCATGGGGCATCAAGGCAGGATACACCCTGGACGGAGTGCCAACCCATCGCAGGGCACACACACACACTCTCATTCACTCACGCAATCACACACTACGGACAATTTTCCAGAGATGCCAATCAACCTACCATGCATGTCTTTGGACCGGGGAAGGAAACCGGAGTACCCGGAGGAAACCTCCAAGGCACGGGGAGAACATGCAAACTCCACACACACAAGGTGGAGGCGGGAATCGAACCCCCAACCCTGGAGGTGTGAGGCGAACGTGCTAACCACTAAGCCACTGTGCCCCCCGACTTGATTACAATAAAATGAAAAAGTATTCCTTCCTTCAGTCCCCAAAAAAGCCAATAAAACCATCCAAAAAAAAGCCCAGTACATAAACATTGCTCTCATGGGATCCATAATGTTCTTAGCCACTCGACAATGACATTATATTTTAAACATTTCCTGATATTCCATACAATGTCCATTTCCGGAAAAATCTTCCAGTCCTTTGCATAAACCCTAAATGTTTATATTTTTAGCATCAAGGAGGAAGAAGGTAAAGGAGACAGGAGGGGAGGACATGGGAGGGGCTTGGAGAATATGAAATAAATTTAAAGCATGGAAGGAAGGGATTATATGGGTGGGATGTAGGGGTATGTAGGATGTGGGGGTGTAAAGGAAGTAAGATTGGGATTACATGAGGTGGGCAGAGTTTGGAGGATGTGGGGGGAGTAGAGGATGTGGGAATGGGATTAAATGAAGTGGGTGGAGCTTGGAGGATGTGAGATTCAATTAGAGGATGTGGGATGAAATTGGAGGATAAGGAATGATTTAACGGCTGTGTGAGGAATTAGAGAATGACATCTGAGGCCCGTGATTAGTTAAACAGTTCATAGTGGTGATGTGTAGTTACACTCTCTGGTTGTCCCTATAACAGAACCCTTAATCCTTCTTGGCAGAACCCTACAACAGAGTAATTTGTCAGAAAGGGTTCTAAGAAGAATCTTTTAGGAAGGTAAGAACCATAATGAACCCTTTAATAACTCTTTTTCAAGAATTATTATTGCCATCAGTTTAATTCAAGTCTAGAGTACAGGAGTTTAGTGAGATATACACACATACACACAAACACACACACAGAGAGAGAGAGAGAGAGAGAGAGAGAGAGAGAGAGAGAGAGAGAGAGAGAGAGAAAGAGACAGAGACAGAGAACTAATGTACTCTTAATACACTCCAGATGCAAGACATGACTGAAGTTGCTCTGGCCCCACATTTAAACTCTGTGTGTGTGTGTGTGTGTGTGTGTGGTGAGACTGAGGGCAGGAGAACAGGGACCCACCTGCTGAAACAATAATGCATAATAACATATAAAAGGTGCTGAATGTAACCTCTGTGTACATTTCTGTTTAAATCCTAAATCTTATAATTTCATACATCAGATATTTCATATAGGGGGGCACTGTGGCTTACTGGTTAGCACGTTCGCCTCACACCTCCAGGGTTTCCTCCCCCGGTCCAAAGACATGCATGGTAGGTTGATTGGCATCTCTGGAAAATTGTCCGTAGTGTGTGAGTGCGTGAGTGAATGAGAGTGTGTGTGTGCCCTGTGATGGGTTGGCACTCCGTCCAGGGTGTATCCTGTCTTGATGCCCCATGACGCCTGAGATAGGCACAGGCTCCCCGTGACCTGAGGTAGTTCGGATAAGCGGTAGAAAATGAGTGAGAGAGAGTGTAATTTGTATATGTAATTCTTTATTTCTTCTGAAGTGTTCCGTAACTTTATTTCTTCACAAGTGTTCTGTTTATTTTTTTGCACACATACCATAGCTCTCATTTCTTTGTGATACTATTTAGTATTTGATTATTAATCCCACGATTCTTTATTTCTTTGTAAGCGTTTTGTAACTCGTTTGTAATCTAATGTAATATGTATATATATATATATATATATATATATATATATATATATATATATATATATATACATATATGTATATGTATATATATATATATATAAATATATATATATATATATATATATATATATATATATATATATATATATATATATATATAAATAAGCCATTTGTCACTGAGTGTGTGTGTGTGTGATTGTGTGTCACTGATTTGCCTTTTTAAAGGAATGATGCACTGGTACAATTTATATAGGCACAAAATATAAAATGTTTATTTGTGACACGGTGCAGGATTTTACTGGACGACGCTTCGACTGGGTTTTCTGGATCATTTTCCATGATACATTTTCCCATCCTGGTAAGAAATATCTTTATTTTTGCAGTGGAGTTCTCGCTGGAGAAAAAACTCAGACGATAAAGAAGTTCTAGTGCTAGATCATAACTAAATACATTAAATACTTCTGCATTATTTGTACTATTTCTGTATAATATTCTAGTTTAGAAATAAGTTAACAATATATAATACAACTTTATATTTGATTTATTTTTACTGGACTTCACATGATACAAAAATATTGATCACAGTGTATTTCCTTTGTGAAGATTCAAAATTGCTATGCACAAAAAAAAAAAAATTAGTGGCAATAAATTATATAATCAATATTTGACAAATAATGAGTAAAAAAAAAATCAAAGATGTTGAAAATAAAACAGCTCCAGCCTTTTATAAAGTTCAAAGTTATCTCTTCCCGTGTGTCTTATATTTGGGGCTACAATCGAATGTCTTTTATATTTTGTTTTTTCCCCATTCGCTGATTTGCTAGTCCATTGCTAGCGAAGGGAGTCCGATTAGCAGCAGGCACCAAGAAGGCTGCTTGTGTTAGCATCTCTGTACTTCTTTTATCTCCGTTAGCTGCTAGCTTTGCATCGGCTAATCCAGTCTCCGCCAGTAATTGGGGATGCAGTGACACACTTCCTCACTGAAGTAAAAACCCTCCTCGCATTCACGCTTCCTCGAATCTCCGGGACACGGCAGCCTGTAGCAGCTAACAGAACAAAAAAGAAATGACAAAAATGAGTTTTTAAAATCAAAGTTCTAAAGTTTTGAAGAGGTTTTCACCCCCACACACTCTTTTTAAAATTTTCCTGGAACTGAAATGACTTAATTTTGATTTCTAAAACAATCTTAACCTAGTTTTTTTCCAGAACACTCCACACAGCTGGGATTAATGGAAGACTGGTGTGTTGTTTCCATGAATTCTGGTGTATCCTGTGTGTGTCTATAAAAGTGCTGGAGTTTGCCAAACGACGTGTTAGAGACTCATCAAAGATGGGAGTCTGATGTTTACTGAAACTTTCTAGCCATTTGGTGGAAGGAAACACCCTGAGAACTCAATGGAAGCTGTGGAGCATGGTGGTGGTAGCACAGTAACTGGAAAAAAAACCTGCCTAAATTCACTGCATGTGTTGTTTATTGGCTAATAATAATAATAATAATAATAATAATAATAATAATAATAATAATAATAATAATAATAATAATAATAATAATAACAGCAATAATAATAATAATAATAAAATAATAATAATAATAGTAATAATAATAATAATAACAACAGCAATAATAATAATAATAATAATAATAATAATAATAATAATAACAATAATAATAATAATAAACAAATCTGCTAAAAATTAATTATTAACTAATTATCAACTAATTATTAATTAACTATTTATTATAATTTTTATATTATTAAACTATTTTCCTTGCGACTTAACAGTTTATATATTGTAATGACAATGCTTTCTCATAGTTTAACATTTTAATACTTTTAAATAATTTAAAACATTGGATTAAGACACAGTATTTAGTCAGGGGTTTAGTATAAAGTCATTAAACGCACACACACACACACACACACACACACACACACACACTACGCAGACATTAACTGCACATGTGAATGTGATTGAAGCCCGTAACGCTTTTCATTCCTTTCAGCTCTGTTCATCGTGATGCTGTCGCCTTTGATTAGAGATGATTCCTAATTCCTTATAGAAGGCTTTATTTTGTCACATCTACATTACAGCACAGTGAAATTCTTTCTTCACATATCCCAGTTTTGGAGGTTGGGGTCAAAGCACAGGGTCAGTTATGATACAGCACCCCTGGTGCAGTAAGGGTTAAGGGATTTGCTCAAGGGCCCAACAGTGGCAGCTTGGCAGTTCTGGGGCTTGAACCCTGATCCTCCAATCAACAACCCAGAGCCTTAACCACTGAAAAGAAAAATCTCTCTGAAAGACTTTATGATTCAAATCTCTGCCTAAACAGAGCGATGCAGCGGCACTTTAGTCCTTTTATTCTGTCCTTCTCTCTCTAACTAGCTGAACCACCGTCTGAGAAAGTAGTCATCATAAATTTTCTGCATTCTGGGACACAACAAAATTAGCACTAAAGACATGGCAGAAATTCCAGTAGAAACACGTGTAATTATGTAACTTGTTTCTCACATATGTAACGAGTTTCACATCTAGTGCTTTTCCTTTAAAGTGTGTGCATTTCTAAAGCAGGAGATCATCATTCCAATACAATAATAGTTTTAACTTCCAGCTAATTTTGTACTGTTTTCTTCTTTAATAAATTTAACTTTGATTTTGCAAGAGTCATGCGTTATATATTTTGTAAGCAGAATCTCATGCCTTGCAGCTTGCCTCGCCTGCCTCGCCAGCTACAAGAAACCTCCAGACTCTATCATTTATCCTAGTATTAATTCGTAAACCACAAGCACCGCACTTTAGTCTGCGTTATCTGTAATGGATATACAGTACCGCAAAACACATATCATAGAAGCGTTAACAAAAATACACGAACATGTCCGACATTCAGTCCAGAAACGCACAGAAAGAAGGCAAGAAAATAAAAGAAACTATTCTCTTAAAAAGCTCTAGCAGATCAAAAACAAATGTAGAGGGAGTTTAACCAGATGTTCCCCACTTTCAAAACTGCAGATCCAACATGGCCCTGCACTGAAGACTCTCACACTGCGCTAAATGTTTTTAGCAGGCTGTAGCTGCGTTCTTTCATTTTCACAAAAATTTACTCCCCTGGTGTTCCTCCTTAACACATGGCTTAATATAACCTCCTGTGCACACACACACACACACACACATGCACACACACACTACTGACTAGAATGCTTCAGTAGATCAAACCCAAATGGAGAGAGTTTAAACAGGTGGTCCTCACATCCAACAGTGGTGACTCAACCAATTAAATTCATGAAGGAATTCAACTACTGGCCTGTGTGTGTGTGTGTGTGTGTGTGTGTGTGTGCGTGTGTGTGTGTGATTGTGTGCTTGTGTGCTGGAGAAAATTCCAGTCATATCCATGATCTTGTACTAATGACTAATGACCATGATAACCATGCAGCATAGCCTCTTCAAGTCAATGGCTAATGTGAAAAGTAGTTTTATTTCTTGATTTTTTTTTAAAGCGAAGTTCCTGGAATCTCCATTTCCAGACTCACCTGCAGGTGGCCGGCTGGAACCTCCTCCCCCGGAGGAAGCACTTGCTGTGAGACTCGGTACACTCGCATGCACACTTGGTGCGGTTGAGCGGGTGTGTGCTGGGACACACTTTGTTGCAGCTGCACTGGCATGTCTCCTTGTTGAAGGAGTGGTGAGGGCTGCAGGACTTGGGTTGAGTTTTACACACACACTGACACGTGTTCTTGTCCAAGTGACGTTTAGGCCCGCAGCCCGCCGTCCTCAAGTCCTTTCGACAAACACACCGACACGTTTCCTCGTCCAGCTCTTTGTTGGGGCCACAGAGGTCCTGCTCAAACGGGTCTTTGTGGAAACACAGAGAACATGGCTAAGATTAGCACTGTGCTATGGACAACTAACCACTTCTAAGAAAAGGAAATAAAAAGCATATCGTTGCTGTCGGGCGGAAACCTCGTATGTCCAAATTTTGTCAATTTCATATTTTTTCACATATCGATGCTATTGGTCAGTCCCCACGTGGGTCTGTTATTTTTACAAGTTATTAACCAATCTAAAGTCTTTTAAAATAGCTTGAGCGCAAATCTCATAACTCCATTGGACACTTCAACTGTCCACCTCTTCCTCACTCCGTGGGAGAGCTTCACGGCATATTTCTCCTCAAGAAGAGTCGCAACGAATCAACACGTTTTCTGAGGTAAATGTCTTCAAAACACTGGGCTCAAAAAAAAAAAATCTTGACCCCCGCTAGTTCTGGTGCTCGTCTGAGGACAGGAATTTAGCGCAAGACAATCAACTGCAACGCGGACTAAACCCTGTGCACTGCAGATAAGGTAAAATAATATTTTGAATCCACTGAAAAAGAATAAAAACAACACTAAAATTAACATGGTCACATTATATGTACAGCATGTTCTAAAGGTCATTTTTTAAAAATAAAAATGATTGTTTATTTTTTTAATAAACAGAGGATAGTAATTACTTTATTAGAAAGTAAAGAAAAAAATCTATTAAAGCAATTTCTACAAAGAGAGGACGAGAGAAAAGAGAATAAAAAAGAAACACTGCATTAAAAAAATGAATTAACAAAGACACAAATACAAAAATCAAAAGACAAAATAAAAAATAAAACATAAATGAGACAAAAAACAATGAAAAAACTTTACTAAAAATTGGAGACAGCAAACAAAAAAGCTTCCATTAGTATTTTGGATTTATAATTTAAAATAAAAATGAAAAATAAAGAAAAAAGAAACATTGAGCAAAAAACAAAGATAAACAGAAGAGAGTAATATTTAAGTAAGTTTTAATAAACCAAAATCAAATCAAAATTTACACACAAAATAAAATTCACGATTTGAAAGTGAAAAGAAAAAGTCACGAGTAGGAAAGTTTCCTAATTCATGGACAGGATAAATAATTAAGTGGTTGTGACTGAAATGAATTCATTCATTTTCAATGAAAAGAGAGGTGCATGTGGTATGAGCGGAGTTCTCATTATCAGTCCAGATTAAGTGGATAAGAGAGATCTGATTATTCTGAGGTATAAATATTTCTAGATTTCCGACCTCTTGAACTCTTTAACACGTTTACAGAAAGTAGAGAAGTGGTGCACATTTTTCAGACATGGTAAACAGTTTCACATTCCTTTAGAGGACTGAGACATGCTTTCTCTCGTCTGTCCTCCAAACACATGTTTGCCTTTTAAACCTGGACACAAACCAAACGTGATGTCTGTTTTTTTTTTTTTTTTTTAAAGTAAACACGATACAGTTTTGTGGTTTAGATGCAAGAGGATATAAACTACTGTTCATTTTTATTTTTAATACATTTTAATAAATAAAATTAGATATTTTCTTTATAATAAATAATGGATTTAGCAGCCAGATTGCTGTTTGGGAAGCTAGCAGTATTTAATTACTGTTTTATTTTGCAGTGCTAGTTAGCAGAGATAGGTACAGTGAATTGATTAACATTTATACTAGCACTGGAAAATGCTAACAGATATACTAGCACTGGAATAGGCTAACACTCATGCTAGCAGTCTACCTACTATACTAACAGATATGCTAGCAGTGTGATGGGCTAACTGATATACTAGCGCTGGAATAGGCTAACACTCATGCTAGTAGTCTACCTGATGTACTAACAGATATGCTAGCAGTGTGATAGGCTAACTGATATACTAGCGCTGGAATAGGCTAACACTCATGCTAGTAGTCTACCTGCTATACTAACAGATGCTAGCAGTGTGATATGCTAACTGATATACTAGCACTTTCATAGGCTAACACTCATGCTAGTAGTCTACCTGATGTACTAACAGATATGCTAGCAGTGTGATGGGCTAACTGATATACTAGCACTTTAATAGGCTAACACTCATGCTAGTAGTCTACCTGATTTACTAACAGATATGCTAGCAGTGTGATAGGCTAACTGATATACTAGCACTGGAATACGCTAACAGTCATGCTAGTAGTCTACCTGATGTACTAACAGATATGCTAGCAGTGTGATAGGCTAATTGATATAATAGCACTGGAATAGGCTAACTTATATGCTAGCAGTGTGATAGGCTAATTGATATAATAGCACTGGAACAGGCTAACTTATATGCTAACAGTGTGATAGGCTAACTCATATAAAGCAGCACAAAATAATTAATTTTATATTTGCATCTTTGCCTCACACTGAATAAGTTGAATAATATTTTTAATGCTAACTTTGAGGCTAAAGCTAGCGTATCACAGACGATGCATGGAAAAGAAATGATGGAGGTCATCATGCTCTCTTACACAACTAATGTACACAAGTGATGACAGGCAGTGGATCAGATTGTATAAATGGGGGGTGGAGATTGATGAAAATGGCTCCATTGCACCTCAACTCATTTCTGCTCTCTTTATCTGAGGCTGAGTTCCTCTGAGGGAGTATCTGCCATCACTATTTACCGCTACATGCATGTGGAAAGTGCATAGCTCTGCTGAAATGATGGATGATTGCTATTACGTGCTATAAGCATCGGAGGTAAGGTGAGCACGAGTCTGTATTGAGAATACTGTATGTGGAGGGCCGGGCCCCTGAGGCAGGGCTAAGAAGTGAGCCATGAATACGATGTATATAAACGTGCATGAAATACACCTAATTTAGCAAGATCATTTCTTTTGATCTTTCATTTTGCAATCTGAAGGAGGTGTAGCCTCTGTGCCTCTTGTTATAGTGAAGAAGGTGTGGCCTTTGAGTAGATTAGGCAAACAGAAGGAAGTGTGGCCCCTGTGACTCTTGTTATAGTGAAGGAGGTGTGGCCTTTGCGTAGATTAGGCAAACAGAAGGAAGTGTGGCCCCTGTGACTCTTGTTATAGTGAAGGAGGTGTGGCCTTTGCGTAGATTAGGCAAACAGAAGGAAGTGTGGCCCCTGTGACTCTTGTTATAGTGAAGGAGGTGTGGCCTTTGCGTAGATTAGGCAAACAGAAGGAAGTGTGGCCCCTGTGACTCTTGTTATAGTGAAGGAGGTGTGGCCTTTGCGTAGATTAGGCAAACAGAAGGAGCTGTGGCCCCTGTGCCTCTTGTTAGCCATAAAGGGTGTGTGGCCTTTGAGTAGGTCAGGGCAATAGAAGGGGATGTGGCCTCTGTGCCTCTTGTTAGCCATAAAGGAGATGTAGCATCTGAGACACTTTGATTCTGATCATGGATTTTTCTCTGTACTGTGGAATATAAGTGAATATTTGAGTGTGTGTGTCTGTCTGTCTGTCTGCCTGTCTGTCTGCCAGTGATGTATCCATGAGTTCATGTGTCCTGCACTTACATCACCACAGAGGAGCGGGGCTGGGAGTTTACTACTGGGTTTGAGGGTTTGCTAAATATTATGGTTCCAAAAGTGTCCATCTGCACGAGCAGGACTCGAGTGGTATTATTACAGGTCCGACTTTTTAACACACTCGCTGTGCACAGTCATGTCCCCTGAGGATCCACTGACATGTTTGGCTTTTGCGGTTAACAGCTTCAAGAGATTCAGTAGTAAGCAGGCTGCGGCACATTTTACAGGCGACTGTGGGGCGAGTGTTTGAGTTTGAGCGTGGGAAGTATGTTGGATGTAACACACGCATTTAACACACACAGATTGTAAACACGTGCGGTGACACTTACCCGAGTGCTGCTGGGGAAACAGTGAGTCGTGCAGAGACACACATCTGCATAAGCCATTGCTCCAGCTCTGGTTCTTCGGGCATGTTTTATTCGCCACATGACATCTGAAAAAGGAGAAAGCAAACAATTAGCCACGAGACAGGCGCTAACATGAGGTGAAAAAAGAATTCTCTTGTAATATCCATTCACTCTGAGATTGTGTGTATATATGTGTGTGTGTTCCTTTCATCAGAACATCTTTTTTTTTACTCAGATGAAAAACAAATGAATGCGACACACACAGTCCTGCTTTTGATTCAGATTTTATCCAACATACTAAATTTCACCCAATAATTTAAAAAAATGCTGTCTTATTTACAATAAAAATGTTTCTTTAAAATCAGCTCATGGTATTTTAAATCTTGTAAAATGTCTAATAATAAATCCTGCTGAATTTAGCCGTGATGGTTTGACTGGCTGCAGCAGGGTCTGTCAGAGACCGTCTCAGATGAGCACATGTAGACAAAAAACTGTGTCACTGTCCCTCCACCCGACAGCCACAGAAATAAAAAAACAATTCTTGACATTTGTTGTATAACAACAAATACAACAGCTCAGTGAACTGCAGTGGGTTTAGTGCGAAGAAGGAAACCCGGCTGATTTTACTTTCACGATATAGTACGTAAAAAAAAAAACTCTGTCATGCTGTTGCAGGAAATTAATCAATGCCAACAAACAACAGTGGTGTAGTGAAGCTGAGTTACTGATATTTATTTCTTAAAATTCAAGTTAGATCCTGACCTCAGTTATGTTACAGCCACTTTCTTACCAGACTCTTTATACCAGCTTGTCATTTTACCAAGAAGTTGCAAAGAAAAGTGAACTTCTCCGTCCTGAAGACAGAGCTTTACCTCGGACTGGAGACTCCTTCTTGTCACAACTCCAACGATTAATCACCTTTTCAACATTGTACTGTATTATATACAGAATACACACTGGTCGGTGCTGTTTTTGTGTATTGTCCTGTAGTGATTTGTATTGATTTACTGGGACAGGGGGGCACGGTGGCTTAGTGGTTAGCACGTTCGCCTCACACCTCCAGGGTTGGGGGTTCGATTCCCGCCTCCGCCTTGTGTGTGTGGAGTTTGCATGTTCTCCCCGTGCCTCGGGGGTTTCCTCCGGGTACTCCGATTTCCTCCCCCGGTCCAAAGACATGCATGGTAGGTTGACTGGCATCTCTGGAAAATTGTCCCTAGTGTGTGAGTGCATGAGTGAACGAGAGTGTGTGTGTACCCTGTGATGGGTTGGCACTCTGTCCAGGGTGTATCCTGCCTTGATGCCCAATGACGCCTGAGCACAGGCTCCCCGTGACCCGAGGTAGTTCGGATAAGCGGTAGAAGATGAATGAATGAATGAATGAATGTACTGGGACTGTTTGCACCAGGTTGCACAGGATGCACTTCATATATATATTTTATATATATCGTCGCTGTCGGGCGGAATCCTCGTATCTCCAAAACCATTATTTTTCAGGAAATTAAAAAAACTCTGTATTTTTTGGAGTTAAACATTTTATCGTTAAAGTTATTATTATACCTTATATTGCTATCATACTGTTGTGTACCAACATTAACACGACATTTTCCCAGTCACGTTTTATCGGAGATACAAGCTTTATGACTTGGGAGATTTGCGCTCAAGCTATTTTCAAGACTTTAGACTTTTAAATAACAGACCCACGTGGAGACTGACCAATAGCATCGATATGTGAAAAAATATGAAATTGACAAAATTTGGACATACGAGGTTTCCTCCCGACAGCGACGATATGCTAGATGCTAGGACTAACTTACTTTAATTCCTTAATTCTATGTTGTTTTATGTAGCACCACGGTCCTGGAAAAATGTTGTTTCATTTCAATACGTACTGTGTAACCAAACTGAGTCCGATACGTTTAGGTACCATGTTCCACTTTGCCACGAGGGATGCTAAACTCTTGTTTAACTCGCTATTTACTCAGGTATGGGGGCGTGACAAAGTCGGCCTGTTGTTTGGGAGCGGTGGCAATGGCTTGCATGCAGCTAATGGTCTTCAGATTGAGGAAATGTTTCCTCTCGTCAGCTACATATGGTTGAAATGACAATAAAAGCTTCATGACTTGACTTGACTTGAATAGACTGCCGATGGAATCCTTGCCCGAGTTTTGCTTACTTCCTGGTTACTTCCCGCCAGTGAAGACTATTAAGTCGGCTTTGTTCTTTGTTCTGTGCGAAAGTATTGTCAGCTCTGCTATGAACCAAGCTGTTTTTTCATTTGCTATTGCCTTTGTCTGCTTCTGTGTATGACCCCTGCTCTGTTTCTCTGGATTTACCCGTGTTTGTTTTGTGCTTTTCTATTTTCCACCGATTGATTGCTCTTTGCTGGTTTTGGACTATTTGCCTGTTTTCCTGTTGTTTCACCAATAAACAATAAATAAGAACCTTCACCATATCAACAACTACACGGCTAAAAGAACCATAGGACCTGCTGTTAGTTAGCCTTATCTAGCTAATCTCCATATTCCTAGTCTTTCTTGGTCTTGTAGCTTTACAGTACTTTGACATTTTATGTAAACACTACATAAACTTGAGTATGTGATGCTCTTTCTTTCTGCACTTTTATGTTAACATTTTGTATAAAAGAATCTAAACTTTTAACGCCATTGCAAAGAATCAAGTGAAAACCATCAGATGGAGTTTTTTTTTTGAGTAAGGTTGCATTAGATATCTGGCACACCACATGCTAGTGCACACAGGTCATGTTCCAGGTTTTTAGGGTCACAGTTGTAACAGCAAACCTGATTAGAAAGTGTAGCATGAGTAAAACCAGGTGTAAAGCACCACAGTGCTCATGTTGGAGCCGGAGCATACGTGTGTAACAGAGGTTAAATAGTTACGTCAATGAATTTAATGCCAAGTCACACTGAAGTAGAAGTGCGTCTCTGCAATTTATGTCATTCCTGATTACTTTGGCATGTCTGTTGACGATGCCGAAGGCCAAAGACAAGCTCCAGGGATTATTTTGTGCATTTACAATGAACTAACAATGCGTATAAGTGCTCAGAGTGTCAAGACATAATGTCGGGTAAAATTCATGGCTGCGTTCTCAGTGAGGTTTAAAACTTAAATCCTAATTCTCTATAAGCCATATGGTACGGTCCATATATGGATGTCGGTTCTTTGTGTAGGACATATTCATGGATCAACAGCTTTTCCTTTAAAAGCTTTTTAAAAGTCATCATTGTGCATCTGGTACTCATCCAACATCACTCTTGTTCTACAACACTGAAACACTGAAACTTCTACTACTGCAATTGAGCTGCGATCTAAGCCCATATCTAAGATCTAAGCCCATATCTAAGATCTAAGCCCATATCTAAGATCTAAGCCCATATCAGCAACCTTCTACATTTCTACATTCAGCTAGTTAATGTTAGCCAAGCGTTTTTAAAAATTTCCCTCTAAAATAGTTTGTTTTTAAAACACTAAAGATTTGTTGGAAGGGTTTTTCAAAGGTTCTTTGCAGTTCTAGATTTGTAGAGAGATAGTTTGAGTAGAGATGACTGCTTAACTTTTCAGCATGGTGTCTCTATTACAAATGTCCTGTCTCTTTTGTAAAAAAAACAAAAAAAACAAACAAACAAAAAAAAAGCCAGTTTCCATTTTGATCTTATCTGGTATATGGGTGGTATCTGGGTGCCATTCTATTTAAGTGGCTAGAACACTGAGCCAAAATATAGTTTTAAAGAGATGTTGATTCAGGAACATCTCCTGCTAGGTTTGCCACATGTCAATTCTGTGTAAGTAACTAACACTAGCTAAAAACGAAGAAAATGGTGTTCATTTCTTAAGTAGAGTTAAGTACATAGACCTTGCAGGATTTGTGTAGTGAATCTGTTCTGGAGGCTTGTGGTGGCCCAAGAGTTGTGTCAATAGATGATTTATCACTCTAGGCCTAATAAAAAACAGAGATGTCCCAGCTCCCTCCATCCATCCATCCATCCATCCATCCATCCATCCATCCATCCAGCTCACCGGTCCAACCATCCATCTTGATCTCCATCTCCAGCAGTGTGAAGCGTGCCTACTGGGTGCCTACTGGGTGGTAAGAGCAGAGACTTCTACCAAAGCAAACTTTCTTCTGGCATCCGCCACATTTCTACACAGACCTTCACTGGTGCACGGCTGAAGTTTTTGCTGTTGTGTTCAGACAATAAAGATGATATGGAGCATAGGAATCATGTGGTCTAGGAAGAACTCTGGGACTGGGTCACTTCCGAGTCAAATTTGATTTGCGGAAACTTTCTCTTCTCAGTTTTGTTGGCACGAAACTGTCAGAGATGAACATCTGGTAAAGGTTGAACTACGGACCTGCCAACGTTTCCTCACTTTACATATTATCTACAGTGCAGAATACATGAGAATCACTAAAAAAAACTTACCAAAAAAAAAAGTAGTTCTCTCTTCCTCCAAAGTAAAAATGGCAGACTAACGTTATTATTACAACCGGTTGACGTATTAATCGGAAATGACTGACAGCTGTGTATGTTTCTAGTTATAGAAGCAGAAACGTGAACGTTAATATAAATCTGTGATGTATTACTGTCAGAGCTGCTGTTCTAGAAAATTCATTAACACCTTCTGAACATGACAATACATGAGTATAATACACTGTTCCCTCCTGCTTAGAGAAAAATAAACTACATTACCGGAAGCCACTACAGAAGTTTAGTTATGTGCCATAGCTGCTGAAGTAGCAGGTTTATTGCAAAAATAATACCAAAATACTTTTGTGTCAAAGCCAGGAACAATGCTAATTGTTGTGTTAGACACGTCACCGCTCCAGTGTCAGTCTCCATGGGTCGATTTCATGAACAACATTTAGCTAACTGAAAAAATGAACATTTCATATTTACCTTTCTTCACTAAGTAAGACTTATTACTATTAGCACTTGGTTCATAAGAGGTGAATCCAGATGTTCCCTTTCCTTAAGCACCTCTAAAACACCTTACTCAACCACTGAAATATGCGTTCGACATGCTCATGTATTCCAAAGGCTACTATATAACTCCACAGATTTATACATCATAGCCAATAACAACGAAGAACGAGGAGCAATGCGTCGCCGGATCCCGGCTACGACGGCAGCCTCGTGATTTAATGCACTTCCAAGGGGAGTCTCTGAGAGGAATTCAGAGAAAAGCAGCGAGGTGATAACTTTATGGTAATGAATACGTGAGCATGTACGATCAATCACAGAGTTTGCTGTTGAAGGCGCTGCACTCGAGGGGGTCCAGGGGGCGAAAGGTTGAGCTATGAGTTCCTCTATAGGGCCTGACAATGGGGAAAGTTGAAAAATAGAAACCAGCTTGCATACAAATATAGAAGGATCTAAAACTTTTTGGAGGTTGGTGTTTGTGAAGGATGCTTCCAACATGTTGGTACAGTGAACCTTCTTTTACAGACACAACTAGGAAACCTGCTTGTTTAAGGAGCAAATACAATATATTTACAGCATTTAGCAGACTCCCTTATCCAGAGCGACTTACATTTTTATACGACTGAGCAATCGAGGGTTAAGGGCCTTGCTCGGGGCCCAGGTGGACATAGGATTCAAACTCACAACCTTCCGATTGGTAGCCCAACACCTTAACCACTAGGCTACCACATCCCCAAATACAAATAGGAGTCTAGATATAGGAACAAATAGGAAATAGACTTCTTTTCCCTCCGGTTAAAATGCCAGATCAACTATTCGACCAATTAATCCCAAAACATTGACAGCTGTATAGCAACTGAACCATATTTTAAGCAGGGCATTAATAACAATACAGCTGTATTACTGCGACTGCACTGTATAATATAAATCCTTCATTTCACAGAGTTTATCAATCTCCCACGTTCAGTTTAGAGCAATGGTGGCCCAAGCAGTTATGCCTCTGGGTTGTCGATCAGCGCATCGTGGTACAAGACCAGACCAGTGCACAGCTCTGACCCCAGCCTCCAATGTTAGATATGTGAAGAAAGAATTTCACAGTGCTGTAATATACTGTATATGTGACAAATATAGACACGTATAGGAGCTTTATTCCAGTCAGGGGATTCAGAGAGCCAGAAAAAATTCTACCGGGGATGCAAATTCATTACAGGTTTAAAACTCCAAGGGCAAGAAGATTATTAGACAGTCAGTGTAACAAACAGTGGCAATAAAACCTCAGCCTTGGTGTATAGAAACCGTTACTATCTGTTATAGTAGCTACAATCCTTGTTAACTAGTATACAATTATGGCTTACATTTTATTTACATTTTAACCGAACCAGTGAGGGTTAAGAGCTTTGCTCAGGTGCCCAGAAGTGGCAACTTGGTGGACTTAGGATTCAAACACACAACCTTCCCAACACCTTAACCGCTAGGCTACCGCATGCCCAGCTACTGTAGTTCTCCTCTAGTAAATCATCCACCACATCTTCTCAAACTGCTATGATGGTCAAACCTACAGTACGTTCAGACAAATAGCACTTGTGTGTGAATCCTAACACCTGTAAATAAGACCACATTTTTGGACTTCCTGTTCCACCATCCTGAACTCAATGACTCAACCATCCACCATCCTGAACTCAATGAAAAAGACGGTTGTGATGTGAACATCTGCCTAAACTGGTGACTACAGACGTTGTTGGAGATATTAAACATCTTCAAACTTCCAACTTTTCATTCATTCAGATCCATCCACAAAACAGCACAGCGCATCTTTATCCTAAACAGGAAGCATCTTTTTAATAAAGATTAAATGTTGGATGAATTGAGTGCATGGTGGAGCTTCTTGTTGGGTCTATTTGTGTAGATTATTCCAAATGCATATAATCTGATTATATATGAAAACCAAACGGATATTAAAATGCCTCGCCCGGCCAGTACTACATGACATCCAGCGTGTGCACCAGCCTCACACCCAGCATTCCCAGTATAGACTACAGATCCACCACCACCCTCACCAGGACAAAACACTCTCTGAAGAAACAAACGAATGATAAATTAAAGTACAGTTTCCTGTACAACACAATGTGAACCCTGGGAATTTTCATTCTGAGGACAACTATTTTTTTTCTTGTCTGTAAAACTGTAGACATATTTGTGCCCTTGAGGTAATAATAAAGCAACAATGAGCGCTATTTGTGGTTCACACACAAAGCCTCATTCTCTGCTGTCCTATTTACGATGTCGTGGATTAGTATTAACATTGCATTGTAGTTACAAATCCACAGCTCGGAAGCGGCGGTATGTGAATGCGTTTGTGTGGCGCTCTTATTAAAGGCACCGGCGCTGATTTAACGAGTTTTCTTTAAAGGATTTAGTCGACGTCTACATGTGGTAACATCCTCTCGCTCTCTGAGCAAGCAGTAAAAAAAGGTGGTGGCTGTAAACAGCTCCTTAGAGAGTAAACAGAGCTTTACCTCCCAATAATAAAATAAAAGCTAGCATAAAAACGGGTGGAGTAATTCTTTGAGGAAGCGAGTGAGCAGGGTGGAGACTTTTGTTGCTTAATTCTGACTTTTTCATTCTGGTCCTGATGAGTTACATTCAATATGTGCTGTATTGTCATTTGTCTTGCTTTTAACTTAACGAGGATGTTATTTTCCTTTCTGTGGGAAAAATCCATGTAGTTCTGAATGTGTGGGTTTTACTGTAACCAACATGCACTTATTTTGGGTGGTGTGTCTGTGTGTGTGTGTGTGTGTGTGTGTGTGTGTTGGGTCATTTGTCTGTTTTAATTAAGATGTAGACACGAACTATTTTACTGTTGTATACAGTACATACACATTTTATTCTCTCTCTCTCTCTCTCTCTCTCTCTCTCTCTCTCTCTCTCTCTAAATCAGCACTTACGAGCAAATGACAATTGTACAAAAGGTGTGTTAAGATTTTACTGGATTAAATCCCTCCAAAAAAAGTATTTTTGACTCATGAATCATGAATCGTTTCTCCAAATCCCCCCCTCGGACTTCATGTTTTGCGCCGCGTGTGTGAAAGTGTGTTTGTGGTAAAGCTTCACACCCTGCTGAGACTGGGGCCGGATGTTACAGCTCGAGTTACAGGTTCGCCCTCATTAATCTCCCTTTACTACAAGGTCAGAGGTCAGGGCCGGTTGGCACGACCCCAGGGCAGGGTAAGGTCTAGACTTCTAAAGCACGGCTGTCTTCATGTGTAGCTTTCCCTTCTGTTCTCTGGTCCTATCTGTCCATCCCAGCCCCCGAGCGTCCAATCGGCACCTCCAACAGCATGGCTGATGTATGACCTGTCTGTACCATGCAGTCGTGTGGGGTCACGTCATCAAAGCTTTTAAAGCAGCGCCTGCGGTCTTATACACACCCGAGGCTTTGAGTTTATAATACGTCCGAGTCGTGTGCTACGGGGAAGATATTAGGTTCTGATACGTGAAGGTGTTTCCACAACATCACAGTATCACAGTTTAGCTATTTCTCAGTTGGCCGGAGGGAAAATTCCAGGCAGCTTCCTGTTACTTTGAGTAGCAGTGGAATTGGTACAATATACACTACAATAAACACAATACTCTTCATCATGACATCATAACTTCTGTGAATCGCTCTTCTCCAAAATATAAAATGATTTTTAATCCGTGCTGCAAACGTTATTCCTCTATCATCGAGTCCAGAATCTGTAGGGACACCTGTATAAATTTTATTATTAATGTCAAAACTATCATCCACCTTTATGACCCGAAATAAATACAAGAAATCGGTTGCTAGGCAACTGAGAAATAAATGAACAATGCTGCAAAAAAAAAAAAAAAAAAAAAAAAAAAAAACCAATCAATTGTCTGAGCCACACAGTGTAAAAGAAATGAAACAAACATCTGTGATATTCTTGATACGTGATACATAACGTGATATTGCTGTCGTTCATGTTTGCAATTAAAATCGTCAGAACTGTTGTTAGGAATCTGGAACATATAAGCAGCTACATCTTAATCAGTGTATAACTGTGTATGCACTATATAACTGAAAATAAATAAACGCTTTGGGGCATGCTGTTAGGGGAAAATAATCAACAATGGTGTGAGGTGATTAAGTGGAGTTACTGTTATTTATTATGTACTATTCCTCTTATACCGCAGACTTTGGAGACTTATTCTTTTATAAAAAGACTGACATCATACTTTCATTTCTAGTTCTTGTTATTACGTATGTTCTAGCAGCTGGTAACAGTCATCACCTCAACAGACTCTGTTACTAAGACAGCAAAAAAAATACGATACTGGAGACTCCTTCCATAAATGTTAATCACGCTGTCAGAAAAAAAAGTTTTTTAAAAGATTTATTAACAAAAACAAGAGACATAGACATGGGAAAAAATCACGAAACACGACAGAAACCGTTCACATAAAACAGCACAGACAAAGAAAAGATGAGGACTCTGCGAAGCTACATGCAACGTGGAGGAAATAAATAGACATGATGATGTCATGATGAAGGCAACTGGGGACAGGTGAGTCCAGACGTGAAACACGTGACACGACACGCTGCCGGAGCGCCCCCTAATGTTCCAGTAGAGAATGTCCAAGCAGAGTCCTGACACACACAGAAAACTCCATCATATCTTCAATTAGACACAGTTTTCTGTGTTAGTTTACTTTTTTTTATCTGTTTACATGAAGATTCCATCATACAAGTTCAACTGAATGTGTTACTATGGAAACGACAAGCTCGACTGAATGAGTTACTATGGAAACAACAACAGATTAGAACAAGTACGTTAATATGTGAGATTCTGTTATAGAATATTAACCAGGACCATCTGACCAATCAGAATCCAGATTTTAAACCCAGGTATTTAGAGAAGTAACCTCTCATTTTTAAACACTTCTGTTTTGCACTAAATGACACACCGAACTGCCAGAGAATTTCAGCGGTTCAGTCACACTGCATAAAATAAATCCTGAGCCATTAAAACACTCCCAAAGTGCTGAATATCCTTGGAGTGTTGTGGTAAATTGTGGAATCGTGAGTTAAACCAAGGGCTTTATAATAGTGACGGGTGCTATAGCAAATCTGATTAGCAGTAATTGTGTTAGCGTGTGCTAACTGATGAAATAAACAGTTTGGTGTAATGGTAATGAACCCTGAAACCTTAAGATGCTTGAATTTGTTTGTCTTGTGTAACAACTAATCTCCAGAGACTACTTCATCTCCCATTGTCTTTGGATTTTTTTTCTGCAGTATATTTACTCTGAAAGCAATGAAGTGATGTGGACGTAATTAGCATTGCAGATCTTCATTGCGATGCAGGAAAAAACGGGTCCAGGCGGCTGACACTACGCACCGTGAAATAAAACAAATTGACAGCGTGGCACCATGTCGGTTCAGTGGTGGGCCGCACGCGTGTTTCCAATTTCTACACGCCCGGTGGCTTAATAACACCATGCATTCCTTTGTAGCCCTGAGCAACAACAACAGCAACAAAAGAATGAGGGTAAGACTCGGGCTAGCCGAGGCGAAGAACGCCTTATCTGATGACTAACATGTGCACCGACACCTTGCGTAACGTAAAACATACGATTCCGTTTAGAGCGGCAAGGTGTCCGAGAGAAGATCTATAAGCCGAGCTAATTTGGAGCGTATGTCTTTAATGCCATTTTACTGTTGAAAACCGGCGAGCAGAGATAGGATCTAATGTCGCTGCGTAGAGACGGCTCATATGGTAGATATTACAGGCTGCATCTCATTCCTCGCTACAGACTGCCTAGAGTTCTGCCCGTCCCGAACACGTCCCGGTTTCCCAATTTCCATCTGCACGGCTGCTCACATACACATGTTCCTGTGTCCATATTAACTACGTGCGGAAAAAAATCTGCTTCAAGCTGTTTCAAGAGAAAGGTTTCTGAGTTACCATCCGAGCTTGAAGCTCAACGAATTGAGATTCCTCAGAAATGATCTCAATGACTCAACAGTGTTGTAACTCATTTTTAGACAATGCAATATCTGAGTTGCCGTTGTGCAAGAGTGAGCTTACTGGAAACCATAAACAGCATCAGCCTGGAGATGTCTGGGTTTTGTAAAAGAGCAAGGACGAGAACATGCACGCAGTCAAACGTCACTTCAGGTGAGTGTCCTTGTATAGAGTGGAACGGGGAAAAAAATATACAGTATATAAAGAGAAAAATCAGTGTGAGAAAAAATACCCAGCCAGCCCTGATTGACTGGCTGTCAAACTCTGCCTTGATTTATACTGGCTTATAAAAGACTTCTGGCACAATATACACAAAGAAGCTTAAGGTTAAACGTAGCTTCTCACTGGTCCATTTAAGAGCATCTCTTTAAAAATGTGCATGTGTGTTTTGATTCCCGATTTTGTTTTAGTCTAAAAGTAATTCACAACGCATTTTATAGACCTGTGAAAACTGAGCCTGAAGCAAAACTAAGGAAAATGCAGTCCAGAAGAATCAAGAATGATCTGAAATGACTGCTAGCTGTTATTTAATAGTGTAACTGGGTTAAAACTTTAGGGAGCTCCTAAATAAAAATGTGAGTGTTTAGATTTTAGGATTCAAGAAAAGAAATCCATGAAAATGTTACATTTCTCAACAAAACCTAATTTTATTTGTTTATACTAAAATGAATGTTAAAAACGTTCTTAGTGCTGATAGGAACTACAGTATAACTACAGTGTTGTATTCAGGGTTTGATTCGCGGCTCAGGGGTGAGCTCGGGGTTGGATTCTATTCAGGACATTTTGTTGCATTTTCATGCTGAACGAACAAAAAGTCATCGCGTTAATGTTGCTCAATTCCACCACCTGAAACAACACAACAAACAAATTTTAATTAAAGGTGGGGTCTCTGATGTTTGAGAAATGCTTCAGAAAACAAACTAAACAAAAATCAAAACAAACGTGTAGCCAATGAGCAGAAAGGGGCGGGGCTTGTCAATATGGGCAGAGAGAGTGTTCAGTGCGCATGTGTGACATTAGCAGAAAGCGGTTTTAACATTGACATGGAGGATAAAAACAAAGAAAGAAAGAGAAGAAAGGCTTACGATAAGGTAAGAAGTAGGACGTGTTAATATAGGATCAGCTTTCCAGCACTGGAGAGAACTGAAGGAGCAGGAAGTTGGTCACATATTCACAGATTGGAGTTTCCTGAGTCAATAACTCCTGAGCTAAACGCTGTTACTACACAAATAACACCTCTTTTCTATCGTAGTAATGTAGAGACGCAGCTACAACCGTGTTTGTGTAGTAACAGCGTTTAGCTCAGGAGTTATTGACTCGGGAAACTCCAATCTGTGAAAATGTGGCCGACTTTACTTAAGACGTTGGCCAACTTTACTTTTTTCCTTCTCGATAGGTGAGTAACGTTGGTTTTGCTTTGTTACACAGAACTAATATATGCCTTTGTCCTTTACATGATTATGCTTGTGTGTCATTATTGCTTGTTTGTTTATCTGCAATCGTATTGTTCTTCCCTTCAGCTATGATAAAGACACATTTCTTTCCATTAGTTGCCTGGGTTACATATGTATGTGTGGGCGGAGCTATCGATACAGGGGTGGGGCCCATTTGGGTTAGGGGCGTGTTTGTTTTGGTGATTTCAAATGTCAACGTTGGCTTTCAAACAACGGAGACCCCACCTTTAAGTAAATTCAGCAGGAATCTTTTTCAGGGATGAAAACTAATAATCTAATATCAATCAAATTAAATTACAAACAATCCTGAATGGCTGCTTCCATGTTTTAACTGTAAATAGAATTGAATTTGTGTGTTTATCATCAACAGTTACCTTTTACTGCCATAGCGCTAATGATTAGTTTAGATATAAAACAATTCAAATCACTTTGAATCAGTTCTACACTGGAGCTTCAATGCTGTGAACAGATGCGAGATCTGTTTATAGTAAATTTGACTAAACCCAGACGTCTTCTTCGATTAGGAATTTCTTAGTAATCATTTTCCCCTCAGCTGTTTGGTGAACAGGTTCTGAAGAGAAACTTTCATTCTTTTTTAACTGAATTTTTTAAGTTCCACTTCAAAGTACAGCGTTTTCGCAGTCTTTCGCTTACACATATGTAATATTTGTTTTCGTTTTCTTCCAATTATTTATTTAAGAACTTATTTCAATACTTGAAATTGAAGTTTAGCTTGTGTATGTGAATTGATCTGTAAGGACTGCTTTAATTTTGCTGTACTCAGTATAGCGACAAAAAAATTATCTTGAAAATTTTCCTTTTATTATTTTCCTGTTATTTCTATTTTTCTTGTTGTCAGGTAAAGATATGTATATGGTTAGAAATTAGCTTCAACACCAGCAGTAACCGAGCTCCTTCACTTCGCCTATTTACCTAGAGTCAAGGAGGAATGTGTACAACTTTAGAGATGATATTAGGGTCCCAGTAAACAACTGAATTTTTACTGTATATGTTTCAAAGTACTGTATATTCTAATGCACTTAAAAAAATAGAATAGAACAGAGAATTACAATAGAGTCTATCTGTCCCTTTTCTGCAAATAATACTAACTTTAGTTAGAGAGAGAGAGAGAGAGAGAGAGTTCCAGCTTATATACAGTATATATATTTATATAATATAAATATATTTATATATATATTTATAATATATATCAATATAAATATATGTATAAAAAAATGTATATTTGTATTTATAAATAATAAATAAATATTTAATAAATATAAATACATAAATATAAATATATAAATAAATATTTATATTTATAAAAAAAAAATTTGTCTAGAGGTAGAAATTTAAAATGCGCAAAGCAGAACATTAGCATAGTGCTGCATTTTTGCTAGCTTAGCTAATGTTTTTAACTTCATATTCTTTATAATCTTATCGATTGTTAATATCTTAAATTTATCTTTGTATCTCCATTTCGTGTTGCCTGGAGAACGAATCAGGTCTTGACTCATGTGCTAATGTCACTTAGCATGTTAGCTATAAACACACACGTACATACACATACGAGAGGAATGGCAGAAGAATCCTATTCTGTGTCCAGCAAAGCAAAACAACATGTAACACACTTCCAGCGTTAACATCCCGGTCACATCTGCTGTAACATCTGCTTCTTCTTAGATGTGTAGCAAAAAAGAGAGGAGATTCACAAAGGGACCACATCTCTTTCCTTTCACTTTCTCTCATTCTTTGCTCCAACATGAGCTACAAAATATCCTGCAGGAAAATCTAAATCTAAAGAAATAATACTCCGATTGGGTCAACTGTAGATTTATTGTCACAGGATGAAGCTAATTAGTGTCTGGACTTTGCGGGCTAGAAAGGAAAAGCTTTCCTCGACTTTCAGATGAGGTCACGCTAACCATGTTTACGATGAGCTTTCACATAAACTTCTGTGGTATTCAAAAATTTGGAAGCTGAAATGTTCTCCACTCGCTCTGAGCTCTGGCCCGGTGTTGATGTTTCTCAAAATGGCAGAACATGAGGAAGTTCGGTTTGTGTTCAGTGCTGAGAACTAGAAAAGGCAGTAAGTAGTTAACACATGATCAATACGTTCCTAGATGTTGGCAAATGAGGTCATAGTGTAATTTGCATATTCAGTAAAATGGGATTACCATTTGCATATCAAAGCAAGCAAGAACAAGCAAAAATGTGATCAGTGTTTAGTTGTTTAAACAATAGTCATCATTTGAATTGAATTATTTTGGTCATTTTGGAACAATGGTGATCAATGATATGTCATTTAAAACAATAGTGATCAGTGATTGGTTATTTAGGAACATGATAATCAGTGATTGGTCATTTAGAAACATGATAATCAGTGATTGGTCATTTAGAAACATGATAATCAGTGATTGGTCATTTAGAAACATGATAATCAGTGATTGGTCATTTAGAAACATGATAATCAGTGATTGGTCATTTAGAAACAATAGTGATCAGTGATTGGTCATTTAGGAACATGATAATCAGTGATTGGTCATTTAGGAACAATAGTGATCAGTGATTGGTCATTTAGGAACATGATAATCAGTGATTGGTCATTTAGGAACAATAGTGATCAGTGATTGGTCATTTAGGAACAATAGTGATCAGTGATTGGTGTTTGCTTTTTTAAGCGCAACTCTTTAAACTCGTAGTGAGTTGTGTAAGTAGGCAACACAGGTTATGGTAAAAGGTGTATATTCTGAGCAATTTACAAACACATCTGAGATAGAATTTTGTAATATAAAATGTCTTTTTAGCTTTAAATCCACTTGTATACAAGACATAAGCTACATGCTAGTTAGCTAAATCAACCAGCTTAGTTTTTGCTAGTGTACATTTAGCAAATAGTGAGCTCATGTGAAGCATTTCAATAAAGAACGATCGTACAATCGAACACTTTTCCATTTCCAAAGCACAGGTTGACGAGTTCATTTCCAAGCGCATAACAACACTCTCAAAGAAGCGAAATATAAGCTCCAAGTTTGTTATGTTACAATCTTCGGCCACATTTCATCTTGTGCATGCTTGTGCATATCAGTGATGCCATACACAATCTGCGATCAATGCAAACTCTCTGGAAGCTTCCTGTTACACAAAGAAGTGCTTATGAGATGACACCGACCACTGTAAACACCATTCTGCATTTTCCCTGAGATGAACTGCCATCTTTCAGTGCAGACATTTCAGCGTCGTACTCTGCGAGGCATAAACTGGCTCCACCGTCGCCCATGTGGGATCAATCAGCCTCCGCTTGGCTAACTGAGAAGGCGCAGAGGTTTTTACATCCACACGATAGCACGGAGAGGCATTTCTCCTGCGTGTCACGCACAGGCTACGAAGCTAATGCGTTGTACTCGAAAAAGTCAGCAGATGATAAACACTTGCCTAATCGCTTAATAAAGCAAGAGAACTGTGAGGAGCAATGCTTTAGAGAGTGGAGATACAAAACACATGCTAGTTCTTCCTCAGATGCTGTACAGTCTACACACGGAAAAGAAACAGAGCTGGACAGATTCGAGGACTAAAGCACCGCTGCATCGCATCAATGTCTTCAGGTAAAGATTAAAGGAATGGATAAATCCCAAGATGCCAATTTGAACAGGAACTCAGATAACAGCTAATTATAAACATATAATATTAATACATAATAATTTCCTAGATGGGGGGCAGGGTGGCTTAGTGGTTAGCACGTTCGCCTCATACCTCCAGGGTTGGGGGTTCGATTCCCGCCTCCACCTTGTGTGTGTGAAGTTTGCATGTTCTCCCCGTGCCTCGGGGGTTTCCTCCGGGTACTCCAGTTTCCTCCCCCGGTCCAAAGACATGCATGGTAGGTTGATTGGCATCTCTGGAAAATTGTCCGTAGTGTGTGAGTGCGTGAGTGAATGAGAGTGTGTGTGTGCCCTGCGATGGGTTGGCACTCCGTCCAGGGTGTATCCTGCCTTGATGCCCGATGACACCTGAGATAGGCACAGGCTCCCCGTGACCCGAGGTAGTTCAGATAAGCTCTAGAAAATGAGTGAGTGATTGAATTTCCTAGCTAGATCCATGTACAGTACCAATAAAAATCACTTTCCTGATCTGTGGTAGACGTTATATGAACATTACAGGTTAAGTAGCTTCAGTTCCATTTAAACTCAATGTGCATTAATGCCATGAGCTAAATGACTTGCTCATATAAGTGTGTTTGTATAATATTTAAATCCACTGTAGTTCTCAAGTATGTCCGGGGTGGGAACTTGCGCTTATGCTCCGTAGTTAAAATACCAAGCTGGCAGGTGTCACCTTCAATGTCCTCCATGGGTAAGTGATGCGAAAGCCTGCTTTATAATTTTCCATGAATAACAATGCAAAGTATCTCGTTCAGTACGTATGTCTTGCCAAACAGGGTCATGGTAAAGCGTTCAGGAAGTGACCCGAGCTTGACCGAGTAACACTGATCATGTGTTTCATATCTTATTCCTTTAAGACAACATTTTACAGAGTATATAATATGCACTATGGATTAAGGCTGGAACCTTTCACAATTAAGATTTACATCATGATTACTCATGGGTTCCAACTGATCGGATCAGAAAGGCAACGGCGAGTCCAAAATCCGTAATAGTCCCTGATCCCAGACCCTTTAAAATAAAGGACTTGCACTATGTCTACAGATGTGGCTGAAAAGCCAAATCATGTCTGATGTCCAGGGTTTAGGACTTTTAATTGGATTGTGCCATTAAACTGAGCCACGAAATAGAATGAGCCAAAGGAGAGAGCTGTAGTACTGTGAGAAATAAATGAGAAATTAAACTCAGGATGTCGCACACAAAATGTATTAAACTATTTTTTTATGACTTGACATACTAACTAGTGACGTGGCATACTAACTAGTGACGTGGCATACTAACTAGTAACGTGACATACTAACTAGTGACATGGCATCCTAACTAGTGACGTGACATACTAACTAGTGACGTGGCATACTAACTAGTGATGTGGCATACTAACTAGTGATGTGGCATACTAACTAGTAACGTGACATACTAACTAGTGACGTGGCATCCTAACTAGTGACGTGACATACTAACTAGTGACGTGGCATCCTAACTAGTGACGTGACATACTAACTAGTGATGTGGCATACTAACTAGTGATGTGGCATACTACCTTGTGAAGTGACATACTAACTAGTGACGTGGCATACTAACTAGTGACGTGGCATACTAACTAGTGACGTGGCATACTAACTAGTGACGTGGCATACTAACTAGTGATGTGGCATACTAACTTGTGACGTGACATACTAACTAGTGATGTGACATACTAACTAGTGACGTGGCATACTAACTAGTGACGTGGCAAACTAACTAGTGACGTGACATACTAACTAGTGACGTGGCATACTAACTTGTGAAGTGACATACTAACTAGTGACGTGGCATACTAACTAGTGACGTGGCATACTAACTAGTGACGTGGCATACTAACTAGTGACGTGGCATACTAACTAGTGACGTGGCATACTAACTAGTGACGTGACATACTAACTAGTGACGTGGCATACTAACTTGTGAAGTGACATACTAACTAGTGACGTGGCATACTAACTAGTGACGTGGCATACTAACTAGTGACGTGGCATACTAACTAGTGACGTGGCATACTAACTAGTCACGTGACATACTAACTAGTGATGTGACATACTAACTAGTGACGTGACATACTAACTAGTGACGTGGCATACTAACTAGTGACGTGGCATACTAACTAGTGACGTGACATACTAACTAGTGACGTGACATACTAACTAGTGACGTGGCATACTAACTAGTGACGTGACATACTAACTAGTGACGTGGCATACTAACTAGTGACGTGACATACTAACTAGTGACGTGGCATACTAACTAGTGATGTGGCATCCTAACTAGTGACGTGGCGTACTAACTAGTGATGTGACATACTAACTAGTGACGTGACATACAGCTAAGTACGGTGACTCATACTCAGAATTTGTTCTCTGCATTTAACCCATCCAAAGTGCACACACACACACACACACACACACACACACACACACAGCAGTGAACACACACACCGTGAACACACACCCGGAGCAGTGGGCATCCATTTATGCTGCAGCGCCCGGGGAGCAGTTGGGGGGGGTTCGGTGCCTTGCTCAAGAACACCTCAGTATGTAATTATTACATGCTTTGCTGAGTGTTGGCTGTGTGGTCAGGTGATTTTTGGGTTTGTCTCTTTTTTCTTGCCTTATTTCCAACGGATAAATGAAAAAAAAAACAATGATTATGTTTACAGTCCATCAGCGCATGTTTTTTTCCCCTTTTGGTTTATTTAATGATCTGCAGCATTAACTCTGGTTCAAACTGTAAGAAAGGACTAAAAGACATGAAGGCACCCTCAGGAACCCTTAAAAAGCAAGACATTTTATTGTTCCCAAACCGTCCCTTTAAGTATCCGTATCTGTATGGTAACTTCATTATAAGCCTGACTGGAAGTTCCTTTCAGAAAGCCTTGTGTGAGGCTACAGAAATGACTGGCCAAGTTAAAAGTCTATTGTGTTGTGCTACCGTGCGCCACTGAGCACCTTGCCATCCAAAATACACACATCTATCTGAGAAGGACTCCGCTGAGAGCCCGAAGAGCCAAAGCACACTTCAGGAGTGTGGAGCAAATGTGCTCAGCTGGAGATCTGATCTTCTGTAAACGTCCCTCGAGCAGTAGCCACATTCATCATCCTCTGTGCTCAACACTCTGAGATGCTTATAATTATCCGAGCATGTTCAGTAATTAATTTTAATGTCAGTAAACAATTTTAGCTCGATCTAAAAAAAGGACACGTTGACGACGTTCCAAGGCTAACACACCATTTATAGAGCGTGGTCTGATTTATTACAGTCAGGTCTTGGGTTACGGCGGTGCAGAGTGTGCAGAGTGCATGAGAATAAGAGCAGGATAATAGAGAGGAAACTCACTCTGGCAGCGCTCGCCGGATGATGGAGTGTTTCTGTCTGTATACGTCCAGCTTGGACAAACAGCTGCATGAGGTGTGATTGGCGAAGCTGATGGTGACCGGTTTGGGCGGCTGCTTCACGGGGACTGTGATCTCAAACAGCTGCAGAAATGACACCAAAAAAAATAAATAAATGCAGACGATGAGTTAGATTTATAAATGTTAGAATATCAAGAAAGAAAAATCAGAAGAAGGTAAATGATTAAAGCACAGAATAATAAAGGACGAATGAGGAATGTAAGTTTGATCCGGTGATAGAGAAATAAAGCACTTTATCTAAAAAAATAAATAAATACACTGCTTTTTAGGTATCGCTCTTTTATTTCATTTTATTTCTAATTCATAGTCAATGACCTGATTTAGACCCTTAAGAGTGTACCAGGTAGTATTTAACCCTTTTAACCAGTACACCTATGTTCCATGCCACCAGTGTAATAGAATTGGACATACGTGATGTTTTTGATCAGTATAAAGAAGTGTCTGATGTTGTGTCTGTGAGTCTGATCTAAAAGAAATCAGGACTCTGTTGTTCTTTCAGTGTGTTTTACACGTTTGTGTTTGTCCCTTAGATCAGACTCAAACACTGTGCAGAAGATCATCAGGACTCAACTGCCCTCTCTGCAGAGCATCTACCACCACAGAGTCCACAGGAGAGCTGCTTCCATCCTCAAAGACCCCTCCCACCCCCAGCACGGACTGTTCACACTTCTACCCTCAGGACGGAGGTACAGAAGTGTGAAATGCAGGACCTCAAGACTGAAGAACTCTTTCTTCCCCTCTGCCATCAGACTCCTAAACAGCTGACAGGAGTTTGCAACCATGGACATAACTGTTAACTGTTTACATGGACATAACTGTTAACTGTTTACATGGACATAACTGTTTACTGTTTACATGGACATAACTGTTTACTGTTTACATGGACATAACTGTTTACATGGACATAACTGTTTACTGTTTACATGGACATAACTGTTTACATGGACATAACTGTTTACATGGACATAACTGTTTACTGTTTACATGGACATAACTGTTTACTGTTTACATGGACATAACTGTTTACTGTTTACATGGACATAACTGTTTACTGTTTACATGGACATAACTGTTTACTGTTTACATGGACATAACTGTTTACATGGACATAACTGTTTACTGTTTACATGGACATAACTGTTTACATGGACATAACTGTTTACATGGACATAACTGTTTACTGTTTACATGGACATAACTGTTTACTGTTTACATGGACATAACTGTTTACATGGACATAACTGTTTACTGTTTACATGGACATAACTGTTTACATGGAAATAACTGTTAACTGTTTACATGGACATAACTGTTTACTGTTTACATGGACATAACTGTTTACTGTTTACATGGACATAACTGTTTACTGTTTACATGGACATAACTGTTTACATGGACATAACTGTTTACTGTTTACATGGACATAACTGTTTACATGGACATAACTGTTTACATGGACATAACTGTTTACTGTTTACATGGACATAACTGTTTACTGTTTACATGGACATAACTGTTTACATGGACATAACTGTTTACTGTTTACATGGACATAACTGTTTACATGGAAATAACTGTTAACTGTTTACATGGACATAACTGTTTACATGGACATAACTGTTTACATGGACATAACTGTTAACTGTTTACATGGACATAACTGTTTACTGTTTACATGGACATAACTGTTAACTGTTTACATGGACATAACTGTTTACATGGACATGACTGTTTACTGTTTACATGGACATAACTGTTTACATGGACATAACTGTTTACATGGACATAACTGTTTACTGTTTACATGGACATAACTGTTAACTGTTTACATGGACATAACTGTTAACTGTTTACATGGACATAACTGTTTACATGGACATAACTGTTTACATGAACATAACTGTTTACTGTTTACATGGACATAACTGTTTACATGGACATAACTGTTTACTGTTTACATGGACATAACTGTTTACTGTTTACATGGACATAACTGTTAACTGTTTACATGGACATAACTGTTTATTGTTTACATGGACATAACTGTTTACTGTTTACATGGACATAACTGTTAACTGTTTACATGGACATAACTGTTTACATGGACATAACTGTTTACTGTTTACATGGACATAACTGTTTACATGGACATAACTGTTTACATGGACATAACTGTTAACTGTTTACATGGACA
>NC_083465.1:29071958-29091958 GCF_030014155.1 Tachysurus vachellii
ATTAACTGCTCCGGTGTCTTTACCTTTAATAACTACGTGCACACGCAAAGTCTCCAGTGATTCACGGCCTTTAGCGTACAATGGCTTCTTTGTGAAAATATCTGTACACATACAGGAGAGATTGTCCAGACCTGACAGAGGGATTAAGATCAGGACCGGAGCCGTAACTACGGCAACACTAACAGGACATTCAGCTAGACTCGTGAGATAGAGAATCTTCCATTAACAGTAGGGTTTTATTAGGATTAGAGAACAGCAGGTCAGACGGCGCTCATACACAGAATCATTAATGAATACACTGATTAATAAAAATACATAGAATTTGATCTGATCCTCTGACATCTAGCAAAGACTTAATACTGGATACTGTTTTTTTTTTTAGACCTTTCTTTACATAAAAAATAATCTAATTATTTCTCTCTCTCTCTCTCTCTCTCTCTCTATATAAATATATATATATATATATATATATATATATATATATATATATATATATATATATATATATACATCGTCGCTGTCGGGAGGAAACCTCGTATGTCCAAATTTGGTCAATTTCATATTTTTTCACATATTGATGCTATTGGTCAGTCCCCACGTGGGTCTGTTATTTTTACAAGTTATTAACCAATCTAAAGTCTTGAAAATAGCTTGAACACAAATCTCATAACTCCATTGGACACTTCAACTGTCCACCTCTTCCTCACTCCGTGGGAGAGCTTCACGGCATATTTCTCCTCAAGAAGAGTCGCAACGAATCAACACGTCTTCTGAGGTAAATGTCTTCAAAACACTGGGCTCAAAGAAAAAAAAATCTTGACCCCCGCTAGTTCTGGTGCTCGTCTGAGGACAGGAATTTAGCGCAAGACAATCCACTGCAACGCGGACTAAACCCTGTGTACTGCAGATAAGGTACGGCGTTTTTTTAATTTCCTGAAAAATAACGGTTTTGGAGATACGAGGATTCCGCCTGACAGCGACGATATATATATAAATATATATATATATATATATATATATATATATATATATCTCAGATCAGAATTAAATTATGTTACAAGTGATTACTACATCACTACATTTTGTGTTTTCAGCTACAAATCTTTCATTTTAATAGAAAGAAAATCTCAGACAGATATCAATATCGCTCACGGTTTCAGTCTTATTTTCAATGAAGTAAAAGTCATGTATCGTATCATCTCTAGTTAAAATGTTTTACAAAACGTACATCTAATGTCCACATGAATGGCGTTTTTTCCACAACGTGTCTGAACAAGAAAAAAAACAAGCATATTTAGACATTATACAGAGATGGGGGACTCGAGTCATATGACTTGACTCGAGTCAGACTTAGGTCGCAAATTTGAGACTTGAGACTAGCTTGACAAATATTAAAAAAAAGACTCGACTTGACTTTGACTTGACATTCATGACTTGAGACTTACCTGTGACTTGCACATGTATGACTTACTCCCACCTCTGACATTATAAGTGTTCCATCTCATCGTGGGCCTCTTTTATCATTTTTATAATTTTTCATCAACCGAAATCGTCGCTTTTGAACATTTTCTGTAACAAACACATCTATCAGGTTTTAACTCCACACACGTGTCACGTTTGCTGAGCTGAACATACACTGATGGATTTTATTTCACATTGCTGTAAAATAAAATCTCTACATTACATTACATAACAGGAAAAGGGGTGGAGCTTCCAGGATGTTAATTTATATTGGAGAGTTTAAAATAAAGACGCTCTATACAGCCAAATTTATTGTAAAAAAAAAAAGTTAAATAAATGTTCTGTTCGTGTTTACGCTCGAGCTGTTAACGTACTTATTTGTTAAACTGACGAAGACATAATGCAGAAATGTTGCCAGATCTGGTTATATACTGTAGTCATAGAGTAAACATTACTGGACACTGTGGATTGGGAATATCATGTAGAGATGATTCATATCATCATATTATTAAAACATACAATCCTAGAAAATAAAATTAGCCCAGATAATCATCATAATAAGCAGCTGGAAATCTGAAACTGCCAAACACAAACACGGTGCGTGTTACAATCATCCAGTCCATGTTACGCGGGCATACAAATAAAAACCAAATGATGCAGAAAGAGAACCGTCTCTGCTCGTTCAGAACATCACACCACACGTTGTAGATCACTCCGTAATAGACTGGGGTTTCATCGCTCGGCTGCTGCGCCTGTGGGCCTCCGAAACTGCAGGTCCGTGTACGGAGATAAAAACAAACGTCTGTGTGTTGAAATGCCCAGAGTCTCTGAGGGACTGAGTTTTGGCAGGGTGTGAAAACATAAGCAGTCGGCAGGCGGCATGCAGTTCGTGATGGAAAACGATACGGCTTTCTGGGAGACTCCAGGACGTGCGCCATGACAGATCAACACCAGCGATAAAGAAACAAACTTCGTGCTATGAAGTGGGAAATGTGAAAATACAATTAAATGCAAAAATGTATGAGTCAAAACTGCATGACCCTGGATTACAGCTTATTATTATTATTGTTGTTGTTGTTGTTGTTGTTGGTGGTGGTGGTGATGGTGTTATTATTATTATTATTATTGTTGTTGTTGTTGTTGTTGTTGGTGGTGGTGGTGGTGGTGTTAATATTATTATTATTATTATTATTATTATTATTATTATTATTATTGTTATTATTATTATTGTTGTTGTTGTTGTTGGTGGTGGTGGTGATAGTGTTATTCATTCATTCATTTTCTACCACTTATCTGAACTACCTCGGGTCACGGGGAGCCTGTGCCTATCTCAGGCGTCATCGGGCATCAAGGCAGGATACACCCTGGACGGAGTGCCAACCCATCACAGGGCGCACACACACACACACACTCTCATTCACTCACGCAATCACACACTACGGACAATTTTCCAGAGATGTCAATCAACCTACCATGCATGTCTTTGGACCGGGGGAGGAAACCGGAGTACCCGGAGGAAACCCCCGAGGCACGGGGAGAACATGCAAACTCCACACACTCAAGGCGGAGGCGGGAATCGAACCCCCAACCCTGGAGGTGTGAGACGAATGCGCTAACCACTAAGACACCGTTTCCCCCGATGGTGTTGTTATTATTATTATTATTATTATTATTATTATTACTATTATTATTATTATTATTATTATTATTATTATTATTATTATTATTATTATTCGATTTATGAATTCTTTGCATTCTTTAGATGAGTTACAGAGTTGCATCAGTCTGGTTTTCCACATGAGAACAAATTTCCAAAGTTTCAAACTAGAAAAAAAAAAGAGTGGAATAGCTCCTGGTTTCAGTTACAGTACATTCTGCATAATGTGAGATTTTTCATTCCGACTTCTCTTCAGTACAGAATGGAAATCAACTTACGGGGACATTTTCAATCAGTGTAAACAAATATTGTTGTGTCTGTTGGTCTGATCTAAAATAATCTGTTGATGATCTTACACTGAATTTTAGTGTTGAAGATAAATCTGAGCTGCTTTTTTAGATGAACAAACACTCGGAGCGTCTCAGAGAGCAGAAATGGGTTTGATATCAACATTTATGTCTTATTCATGTGTTATTATTTCTCTGTTTAATCACGTGGAGCTGATGGATGTGATCAAGTGAACCTTTTGGACTGATGTTGTGTCTATGAGTCTGATGTAAAGTAAGTCAGGAGTCTGTCTGTGAGTCTTTGTTCTGTCAGTGTGTTTTAGACGTGTGTTTGTCCCTCTGTTGACGATCTTACACTGAATATTAGTGTTGAAGATAAATCTGAGCTGCTTTTTAGATGAACAAACACTTTAAGCATCTCAGAGAGCAGAAATAGGACCATCAGTTTTCATACACTACGAAACGTCGATCTCGTCATCATTAGCAGCCGCAGAACTCATGCAGATGGCGCATAGGTCTTCTTTGTGCTTTGTGGATATGGTTCTGTCTCAGCGGAACCCCAGAATCACTGAATCGTTTCATGGCTCTCTAAAGAATCATGTCAGCAGGAAGAAATGAGTTGTAGGAAACAGTCCCACGTTAAGCTCGCTCGTCAGTGCACAGGGAGCACAAATCCCACCGAAAGGTCTGAACGAGCCCATTGTGCTCGGCCTCGTCCGTGCCTTTTGTTTGCGCCGATGGTGGAGATAACGTGCCAGTCGGTTTCCTACGCTAAACAATAGGGAGCGTGTGAAACGGTGATGTGTGTGTGTGCCAGCTATGTGAACACCTCCACACGTCACCGTGTCTCCAAACACGGAGGTCGCGTAACACCAGAAATGTCTCAGTACAATGCACTATTTTTACTCATCCATTATGTCATAAATAGAGCAGGAACGGGAGGACGGCCTCAGAGCCTGAAGAGTCTGAACCAAAAACGGCTCTCATTGTTGCTTTATTAGCACCGAGAGGACAGAAATATTTCCTAGAGAGAAGAATCAGAAAGTTCCGGTTCCATTTTAGTCACACAGCGACACGATGAAATGAATCCTTTCCAGTCCAAGTCGAGGATCATTTGTGTTTACATCACATTAAGCACAACAGTCTGCTTTCTAATGACTGTTTTCACTTTTTCTTTCTGATTCCACACCAGCCGTGTTTAATCTGGGAAAAACGATCCTCCATGACTAGGTGCAGAGGAGTTAATGAATGTTAAAGGGACAGAGGTTCAGACAGGGTCGCAAACACACACAGAGAAAACACTCTGGCTGAAAAACAACTAAATTACAGCAGCAACCCACACTGACTCTGCACACTGACTCTGCACACTGACTCTGTACACTGACTCTGCACACTCACTGCACACTGACTCTCCACACTCACTCTACACACTTACTCTGCACACTGACTCGCCGCACTGACTCTGCACACTGACTCTGCACACTCACTCTGCACACTGACTCGCCGCACTGACTCTGCACACTGACTCTCCACACTGACTCTGCACACTGACTCTGCACACTCACTCTGCACACTGACTCTGTACACTGACTCTGCACACTGACTCTGTACACTGACTCTGTACACTGACTCTTCACATAGACTCTCCACATTGACTCTCCACACTGACTCTCTACCTCGCTCTCCACACTGACTCTACCTCACTCTCCACACTGACTCTCTACCTCACTCTCCACACTGACTCTGCACACTGACTCTTCACTCTGACACTCCATACTGATTCTCCACACTGACTCTCTACTTCGCTCTCCACACTTACTCTCCACACTGACTCTACAAACTGACTCACCACACTGACTCTCCACACTGACTCTCTACTTCGCTCTCCACACTGACTCTTTACCTCACTCTCTACACTTACTCTCCACACTGACTCTACAAACTGACTCACCACACTGACTCTCTACTTTGCTCTCCACACTGACTCTTTACCTCACTCTCTACACTTACTCTCCACACTGACTCTACAAACTGACTCACCACACTGACTCTCCACACTGACTCTCTACTTTGCTCTCCACACTGACTCTTTACCTCACTCTCTACACTTACTCTCCACACTGACTCTACAAACTGACTCACCACACTGACTCTCCACACTAAACAACCATCACTCCTGATTGCCAATGAACAGCTAATAAAAAAGAAAGCACAAAGAAGTTATAAAGCATCTTAAGAGACAAATCACATGACCAGTTTGAGACGAACAGGGATGAGAATGAGGAATTCACTGGTCTACTGACCTTTTGCTTTCTATCTGAGGATTACATTTACAAATCTGTATTTAGACGCTTTAATGTTGGAAATTTCTAAATCCATACAAGATTGTCCAAAAATGATTTGTTGCAGCCAAAATGCACAAATCTAACAGATACAGAAGCCCCGCCCTTGAATGCTTCTTATTGGTGGACACATGTTTCAGTCAGAATATCTTTCTCAAATTTTTCTGCTTGACTTTTTTTCACACATCGCTTTATGTTGCTGACGTTCTAATACGTTATCTGTTCTACAGCAACGGCTCATTCACAGTGTGGATTCTGCAGTGTGTTTTAGGTGTTTTATTTAACAAAGAAGCTGCATGATCTTTGATATGGTGAGGTTTCAGCTCAGAGAGGTTTGGAAGGGCTCTCCAGTCCCTTCCAGACAAATGACTTTCTAATTTATAGATAAACAGTAAGAGGCTGGTTAGAAAATAACTGTTTACAGCTGTTCTAACATAAGCGCTAACAGTTACTAGCTTGTTTTACAGATTCATTCATTCATTCATTCATCTTCTACCGCTTATCCGAACTACCTCGGGTCACGGGGAGCCCTGTGCCTATCTCAGGCGTCATTGGGCATCAAGGCAGGATACACCCTGGACGGAGTGCCAACCCATTGCAGGGCACACACACACACTCATTTTCCAGAGATGCCAATCAACCTACCATGCATGTCTTTGGACCGGGGGAGGAAACCGGATTACCCGGAGGAAACCCCCGAGGCACGGGGAGAATATGCAAACTCCACACCCACACACAAGGCGGAGGCGGGAATCGAACCCCTACCCTGGAGGTGTGAGGCGAACGTGCTAACCACTAAGCCACCGTGCCCCCTTGTTTTACGGATGTTTCGCAAAATAAAACGAAACTTTTAAAACTTTTAAAACGAAGCAAAATATTAAACATAACTAAATGTAATAAAAAAAGTACCGTGTTGTTGTTTAGTTAATGAAATGTTTTAATGATTGTTAGATTGCTATGTGATGCACGTAGTAACTCTGCTTCATCACAGCGCACCAAAACAGCGTTTTATTCAACAGAAAATCTTTGTAGTTACAAGATAACAAGGTACTGTACAGCGTTTAAAGGTTAAAGAACCAGGAAGGTCTGTGAATTTCATGAAGATACACAGGAACAACATCATACACAAACCACAGTATCCGTCTGACAAACTGCACAATTCGATCTAACGCAATCCGATCAGGTGAATCACAACAGGGAAGAAATTCAAGACAAAATATAAAAAGCCAAAGCAACGCCATAACGAGATGAGTCAGTTTATCCGACGGTCACCTTTGTAATTGGGATTTACGTGTACGGAGATTTTGCAAAAATACAGTGAGAGGATGTTTCGGATTTCCTGATACGAAAGGAAAAAAAAAAAACACACATTCCTGTTTCATGGCTCAAAGTCTTCTCTCTGGCTGGGAGTCAGCGACAACACAGGCCAAATAGGGAAGAAAAGCCAAGATTTTCAAGTGGTTTTGTGAAGTTCGTAAGCCTACGCAGGATCGCTCAGTTCAGCGAGGGAATTCCTTATGACCTCCATCTGAGACAAGGAAAAAAAAATCTTGCACCAGTTCCACAGCATTTCATCCAACTCCTTGTTAAATTACCCAATCCCAGAATTAGGCACACTGTTTACTGCAATGTAATTTGTGAAGCTCTAAATTTTCCATTACTGAAATCAGCATCAAAATGATCACAGGGATGAAGATATGACTCATCATGTCAACCAAAATATTTGAAAAACAATGTCATAACAGATATGATTTAACCATAAATCCTGCGCTGACATCACTGAGACAAGTCGCCAGACGACCCAGGGGATGAAGGAGTGTGAAACTCGTTCCCATCCAAAACGTACTCGAGCGTGCAATGAAGGAAACGACACAGCTGGAACTCTGAAGAGCGACACAAATGAAAGGAAATGGGCTGAGACTGAAAAGCAAACAAAGAGAAAACAAGGTCACCTTATTACTTCCCTTTTCATTCTGACTGTGAAAGCGTCTGCAAACGCGACTGCGACTGCACTTTCCGTCTGTGCTAGAAAAAGCAAACTGGCATAGCAGATATTCGTCTGTCCAGGAATATCAACAAGAAACCAAAAAAAAATCTCCTCAAATTATTTCAATTATTAAATTCAATTATAAATTTTTAATACATATTTTAATTAAGATTTATGTTCAAATTCAAATTATGTTATATATACAGTATATATAAATATATACAAATGTATTTTTGTATTGTTCCCTCATTTTGTTTTATATGATAAAAAAATTATTTGTGAAATATTTAAACATTTCATTTTACTGAATTTAAAACACTTTGTAAACATAAATAAAATGCATTTTTTTCTTTGTTTTAACTTTTCATTCTTTATTTTTTCATATATAATTTACATAAAAACATCAAATTTAGTTTGTTTTATTTTATTTCTGAAAACATTGAACATGTTGGTTTTAGTTAAAGTAAAATCACTTTTATTGAATGTCTTTTTATGTTTTTTTTTTTAATTGTATATTTTTTATTGTAGTATCATCTGTAAAACACTTTGAATTTAAATAAATGTTTGGTTTAGTTTTTGGGAATTCTTACTTTTTCACATTCAATTTTTTACAAACATATTCTTTTATCTTTTATGTATTTTTTCTTGTCTATTCTATTCTGCACCTCGCTTAATGTGGCTTCTACATTTACCCCAAACATCTCAGTGAAGAACACAGTAGAAGGTCAGAAAGTAAAGCGAGTGTACTGTTGTACAGTAAAATTAAGAAATCTGTAAAATTAGTACAATGTCCAGAATCTGCTGCAAACTTTATAGACAAACTCTATAGACAAACAATGGGACTGAAGCTGTGAAAACTCCAGAAAAACAACCCATCTCATACTGAGACATTCTCACACTCACGCTCTTTTGTACAAATTTCATCCACCATTTTTTAAAAAAGGTTTTCTCAGGTAAATGTGCAAAATATGAGCTTTGAAGTGCTTGAAATATAGAGCTTGTTCATTCTATGAGAATGCTAATCAGTAGGTTATATTCTGAGTAGATAAATAAATAGATAGATAGATAGATAGATAGATAGATAGATAGATAGATACATAAATACATAAATAAATAAATAAATAAATAAATAAATAAATAAATAAATAGGACATTCCCAGAATAGGACAGGCCATAACTTTGTGCTAATGTAGCCTATTCATTAGCTAACTATTGCCAAATCAAGCTAACAGCAAGATATTCTAGCATTTTGGACATTTGTTATAATGGCTAACATTCTAGTGAGAACACAAATTTTACCTCATTAATCTCACTCAAAGTGTCATTCCAGGTTAATGCCTATTCATAAACATTGCGATATAACCTGTCAGGTGAGCTTATGTTAGCATCCTGACTAACCAAATCTGAAAATATAGCTGCCTTTATGTGTAAAGATTAAAATCTCTAAGCTCAGCTAATGTTAGTTACCTGGCTAAAAATATATTAGTATAATACATATGAATGACTTTCTTCTTTTTACTTAAAAGCCTTTAGCAGTCTATAGATAGAGCTTATAGAGCTTTTTAGGATTCTTAGCCTGCTACATAGAATTGAAAAGCAAGACGGAAGATGGAAGCATAAACTTATTGCTTTTCTTCCTGTCCGTTAGTCATTAGAATTTGTGATATCTTTACAGCGTATTGTACATGAGACATGTCAGACATGTAACCTGCTAGCGTTATGTTAATTAGCAGGAACAGGTCAGTATTTTAAATGATCCCATTTCACACTGGTTTCGTAGCTGAGTTCACGCTAAGATTTTAAGTACAATTTCTAACAGAATTTTTAAGCCATCAGTTGTCTTTGGTTGCACTGGTACAAAATCTTTTTTTTTGCTGCAATGAATCAGTGCAAGTTTAGTATTTGTGAATCAGATGAGAGTTGCTCCTAGTGACAAAATTACCTCATAAAGGGGTTAAGCCACGCCCCTTCTCTAAGATAAAATTTGCTGTATTTTCCTTATTCAGACAATTTTGCTCTGAGATTGGTCCTGAATCACTATTAAGATAAGATTCCAAGTTAGAAATATTTAAGATAAATTAGGTTCTCTGGTATGATTCTTAGAATCTTCATGAATATGGGTCCAGGCATTTAGGCCTGAGCTGAAGCTGCTTGTGCACTGTGTGATAAGAAGTGCCTATTCCAGACACAGTATTCAGTTAATTTAGTTTAGGTTTCTGTGGTGCATTAAATTATTAGCCTGGAATACGGGCTACTACTTAGTAATACCACAGGGATATTTATCTCAATGATCTGTAACCCAAATGTCTGGATGCCCAATCTCTGCGCCAATAATGCGATCCTTAAGTTTTCTAAGCTTGACAGCAACTACAGTATATAGGAATTTGAACAATATACAGAGCAGTTTAGAGTTTTTTCTTTTTTTTCAAATTAGTCCTAAACACATCGGAGATCCAGACTTACTTATAAACACAGACACACATATACTGCTAGTAAAGAAAGGTTTGTACTGAGCTCTGATTTGAAAGAAGATACATAATTGAATCATGTTTGAGATACTTTTAGTACATTGACCAAGAAGACAAGAAAAACAAGACAAGATTCTGTGTTAGCCAAGACGGAGAAGGAGTAGGACATTAACCTTGAGAGCTTCGAACCATATCCGCCGTGTCACACAGGGTCGGTTTAGGCTTAGAGCTTTAAAGACAGACAATAAAACCTCAGACCGAATCCTAAACTCAACCGGAAGCCAATGAAAGCAAAAACTGGTCGAATAAGATGCGACTGATTTGCAACTGAAAGGAGTCTTTAACCATTTTTTTTAAGATAGAGATCATTTCTGCTGTCTAGATTGAAGTGGGTTCTTTCCACTACTGATGGACAGTCAGTTATGGAGGGTTCTGGATAAGGACCTCATCCTTTACTGAGTAGGCAGTACCAGGATTCGCAGAATACGGGAAGGAACATAACCCTCAAGAAGAGTCTTGAGTTAGAAGTTGGGGGATTTTCCAGACAAGGTTTTTTACATGAGAATCAAGGCCTTGAATATGATGCAGCAGCTACAGGAAGCTGGTGGAACGAGATGAAGAGGCATGTGATGTGGGCCCTTATGGTTTGGTTGAAAATCTGATCAATGATTCATCAATGAGATCTTTTTTAGGAAAGGAACTGTCTAATCTTGGTCAACTGTCCAAACTGAAAGATGTTGGACATAAAAAGTAACCCAGCTGATTCAAGAAGATAAATAAAATTACATTGACTGTCTTCTGTCCAATGGACGTGTGAATAAATATGATGGTGTCTCTTGTCCCCACCATTTTTAGTTCTTAATAAATGCTACAATTATGTGGGTATTTGTGTGTGATTATACTTCAGGTTCAAGTCATAATACTACTAGGTTTGGTAAGCAGTCCTAACTTCTGCTACTACTACTTTTACTACCTTGCCTTAGTAGGTATTTCATATGAATACTATCTAGCCTTAGTAAGCAATTCAATTTAATACTTACTAAATTTAGTCATCAATCCTTACTACTATTACTACTACTACTACTATTACTTCTACAACTACTACTACCTTGCCTTAGTAAGCAGTTCATACTCCTATTAACTAGCCTTTGTAAACAATTCATAATGCTTCTAACTAACCTTAGTAAGAAATGTTTACTACTGCTTACTACTGCAGATTTAGCAAGCAATCCATACTACTACTTTGCTACTCTTACCTTGCCTTAGTAAGTATTTCATACTGCTACTAACTAGCCTTAGTAAGTATATCATACTTCTACTAACTAGCCTTAGTACATGATTATTACTGCCATTAACTAGCCTTAATAAGGTCTACCTGTACTTAAAACATGACTAAATGATTTCCATGTCAATGCATTACTATATCAATAAATTTAAACTATATTAAAAAAAAGATTCATTATAGGTCCAGTAAATCTGCACGACTAGCATCGGCTCAAGCTCTGTTTTGACAGTGTGGTAAAAAAGCTGTTTGCTCTGACATATTTGCTTACACATTGAGGTTGGCAGCCTGCAGCTTCCTGAGACACAAAAAAGCCACAGTTTAGAAATAAGTGAAGACCTTAGCAAAAATACTGCTGATACTCCAAGGCGCCACTCAACCACAAACCAGACTCATGAAGCCTAATGGAGGAAAGTAAGCAGCATTACTTACTGCTTTCAAACAGCATTACTTAAGCTGCTAAATCTCATTAAAGTCTTTCTACTGAAGTCTTGTCAACTCGGCTGCCTTATTGGATAAGCTCCTGAGAAGTAGCTCTCAGTCATAATCAGACCCGTCTAAACGAAGCGGGAGTGATGACACATAGACCAGACACGAAACCAGAAAATGTTTTCATTTTGCGCTTTATCTTCACTAATCTTAGATCATTTCACCTGTGAAACTTTTATTTGACTATCATTTATTGTGTAAAACTGCTTTAAAAACACAAATGTTCATTTTTTTATTTTGTCAATGAAAACACACCGAACTTGCTTTTAAAAAGATGCTGTATAAATAAAATATATTATTTATAATTAGTTCTCTTTTTAGCTTGTCATGTTATCTTTTTTTCTTATTTCATTTTACTTAATTATTTACTGTAAGTTTATCTATAAAACACTTCAATTAAAAAAGATTTTGTAAACTTTTATTTTTAAGCATAATTTTAACTGTTTGGGTCGAAATTAATTATTTTTATTGAATTGAATTCTATAGGTCATCGATGTATTCTAACTAAACTTTATTTTAAATGCTGATTGGCTTTTTTTTACTGAAGGGGCGGGGCTTACATTACAGACACCATTGTGAGTGCCAGTTCCTGACCCATTCATATTTTAAGCAGTGGGGTGTCATTACTTTTCATCTACAGCCAGATTGTCTACAAAACTTTTTTTTTTTTTTCTTCAGTCACGTGACCAAAAGTCAGGATAAAAACTTCTGCCTTTAAAGTTTTGTCACTCAAAATCTTTCAATCCTCTAAAAAACTCAATTATTTGATCTCTTTGTTTACCACAATGGAAAAATCTGTATTTGGAATACACAAAGCCTAGATTACTGGAAGGAGCTCTATCCAACAGCGAGCCGAAGAGGGAATCACGGCTGGGTCATTTCACCAGACGACTATTTAAAACACATGCGAAAGTCTACAGACGACAACTGAAGAAAAAGAGGAACTAGAATTTTGAAGAAGATTTACAGGAATGCTGATGTAATCATCAGCATCGAATTAAAGTTGAAAAGGTTCTGGTTTGGTTGAACTCTTGAATCATGGACGGCAGATCTGTAAAAGAATGGACCAGAGCTCCTGCAGATCCATTGCCATTAAATATGAAAGTAATGAATACTCCTTCAAAAAGGTTCATTATTGGAAATACAGTTTCTTTGTCCTAAATGTAGTATTTAGCTACATGCCTTTAAAAATAGACGACCCTGAAGAGTTCTATGTAGAAACTAAGAACCCTTAATCATGAAATGAACCTTTATAGAAGACTTTAAAGGGCTTTTCACACTGCGCTTAACCTTAAACCCCTGGTTAAAGTAAGGTTTTTGGTCTTTGTGCATCCCAGGAGGCTTAACACAGCCAAGGAGGACGTACATAGTGACGTTTTTACTCACTCTTGTTCTTTATTAATCCAATCATTATTTTTAATGCCAGAAATATGTAAATATGAAGAAGGTTAAACCAGGGTTTAGGAATGTACAGTGTGAAACGTCAGATAACCCCATATAAAGTATTAGCAGTGTGAAAATTGTTCATTTCATAAACACCGGATTCTGTTCAGAAAGAGTTTAGAATCAATAAATACAAGGATTTATTTGAATATTCAATTAAAGCAAAAAAAAATAAAAAATGACCATAGATAAGTTGATCCTGCGGATCGGCACCACCACTGGAGCACCACTGACTGCATTTCACTCTCACAATAACCTCGGTCATGTTTTAAAAGATCCACTAATTAAACAGATAAATGGCGTGTCACGTAGCACATATTTTAGCCACTGTACTGTGTAGGCGATGTCGCAACCCGCTAAAGACAGAACGGCGTGAAGAAACCATATCAGGCAGGAAGCGGTGATGTGGAGAATTCTGAAACGGAAGCAATGCGACTTTTAAATTCTGCTTTCTGTGGAAGTCACGGCTTCTCTGTGGCCAACGTGTTAAAGCAATCTGTAAAGAACTGCAGCACTACGCTTCGTCCAGCTCCAGCTGAAAACATGAGCGTGAACACGCTATGGGCAAAAGGTCAGAGTTCACAGACACAGGCGTTTTAAAGCGACTGCTGACCCTGACCTAGTGTTAGCCTCCGCTGGAACAGATTAGGAAGGGTGTAACGGATATGGTGAAGGCCACCAACATTGAGGATTATCATCCAGAGAACTCAAAGAGAAGGAAAATAAAACATTAATATATTATCGGTTTGATAAATCCATGATTTTTTTACACATAGGTTAAAAAAAAAGTGCAAGTTGTCTGATGTTTGCTAATCTAAGATAACAATGGTTCTATAAGGCTAATCTAGCTACCCCAAAAAATACCCAATTTTCTCCCCTAAATATCTATAAACATCTGCTAAATTCTTATATATTAACAAAGATGGAAAAAATAAAACACAAGGTTTCATGCTGGTATTGGATCATAAGCAACATCCCGACTGTGATGAAGCAGATTTATTGTTACCGATAAATTATTTTAAAATGAAAGAAAACCCTGAAGTTGTCGATCTCACTCATTACACACCATAATAATTTTACATTCATTAAACAATCCCATACTTTTATTTGTTTCAAGCAATGTTTAATGTTGCAGAATAACCACGAAACCAGTTAGTTCCAGTTCTCACTTACGTTATAGCAGCTTGTTCCAGAACCCGTCTTTAAACTCTCTTGAATTTACAAAAAGACAAAAAATCAGCTTGTTACTCAACACGCAATCCCCTCTGTCCTGAAGATGTCGGACAACTCACAGCTTTACCCCTGACACTGAAGTCTCCTTCCATGAATAAATCGGAAACAAACATCTTGTTAAACGGAAGTTGAATGAGCGGTTACTATAAGAACGATTAAAAACTGCACTACACTAGAGTGTGATTAATAGCTGCGGTTATGGGAAATGAATTAACACCTTCTGACCAATCAGAGTTGAGAATTAAACAGCGCTGTGGTATGAAGTTAAAATTCAAAAATAAGGGCTTGACTTTATTCTGATACATTACATTCTTAGCTAAAACATAACTTTAAGCTCTCACTCTCACTCATTTTCTACCGCTTATCCGAACTATCACGGGTCACGGGGAACTCAGGCGTCATCGGGCATCAAGGCAGGATACACCCTGGACGGAGTGCCAACCCATCGCAGGGCACACACACACACTCTCTTTCACTCACGCAATCACACACTACGGACAATTTTCCAGAGATGCCAATCAACCTACCATGCATGTCTTTGGACCGGGGGAGGATCGTGCTAATCACTAAGCCACTGTGCCCCCCATAACTTTAAGCTAAAAATTTTAAATAATACAGTCTCTTATTGTGGGGGTCACGGTGGCTTAGTTGTTAGCACGTTCGCCTCACACCTCCAGGGTTGGGGGTTCGATTCCCACCTCCGCCTTGTGTGTGTGGAGTTTGCATGTTCTCCCCGTGCCTCGAGGGTTTCCTCCAGGTACTCCGGTTTCCTCCCCCGGTCCAAAGACATGCATGGTAGGTTGATTGGCATCTCTGGAAAATTGTCCGTAGTGTGTGATTGTGTGAGTGAATGAGAGTGTGTGTGTGTGTGCCCTGTGATGGGTTGGCACTCCGTCCAGGGTGTATCCTGCCTTGATGCCCGATGACGCCTGAGATAGGCACAGGCTCCCCGTGACCCGAGGTAGTTCGGATAAGCGGTAGAAAATGAGTCAGAGAGAGTGAGAGTCTCTTATTGTCCTAGACCTTTATAAGCCGTCTTTAAATACGGTTAATTACGGTTAAAAGACTCAATTACATCCATTAGAATGGATTTGTGGCTTTTTTTTTTTTTTTTTTTTTGCTTAAGATTTTAGCTTCAGCAGCAAACATAACACAGAAAAAGCAATGCGGCTTAATCTTACACAGGAAGTAATGAGGCTTTTTTCTTTCTTTCTTCCTCTTTCTCTGGTGCTAGGGAAAAGGTTTTCAAGTGAGATACAATTCCATTCTTTATTAGCTACAAAAAACTACCACTTTAGACAACAAAGAAAAATATCTCAAGCCACTGATTTGTCTCCCTTTGCTTCAGATTTTTTTTAGCCTTTTAAATAAATAAAAGATAAAATGTGGTGTGTATGGATAAGTGTTGTACAGCTCAAGGGCTTGACATGAATGGAGACCATGCCGTGGACCGTACCTAAACATGTGGCTTGTATTTCCTCTAAAGTCTTCACTTCCTTTTACTAAATATTGCATTAATGTCTGAAGGCTGTAAAGTTGTTACCGCTTACGGTGCTGCACGGCTAGGAGTAACGTGGGGTGATAATGAGCTGTACGCATGTAATGAGGTACAGGCCTTCGTTACAGTGTCAGACCTAAAATAAAATAAAAAAATAATGGTTTAAATCTTAATTAGCTGTATCCAGAGTCTAAATCAAAAGTTTTAACCGTGCCTTTTTTAAAAATAAAAAAACAATTACAATAACAATTGAAATATTGAAAGCATTCAAAGCCCAAGGCTGAATAAGGAGCATATTAAAGAACTAAACATTTACGAGACGACTCAGCGTTTTTTTAATTTCTATTCTATATCTATTTGTTTTTTTATTTCTATTAACTTATATTATACTTAATGAAGAAAAAATAAGAAACGTCAGACACAATAATGCTGCGAATGACAGAACGAATCCTACTAAGAGAAAGACTTTACATAAAAGTCTACAGTAAGTCTGTAAGTTTGCTGGAGAATTTACTTTCAGAAATCATCACAAACATTTCACACTCATGTTGCACGGAAAATCTTCACTATTATTTTGTCTTTTACTAAAAAAAAAAACAAACAAGAGACAAGAATACTTCCATGGTGTTCGGCACTACTGAATTATGGATTCTCATTGGTCTAAACCGCAGTATATCATGGACAAGCTGCAAGACACAGGTTTATAATGGATTATTGTGACTGTATATATATATATGCACATATATTAATGTATTTACAGTAAGTGTGCTATTGTAGAAGCTCAAGTAGTGTAACGCATCATGTGGTAAACATCCCATAATATTACTGCTGAGAATTGGAATTATTGTAGCACCAAACCAAAGCTATTAATGCAGATATTGTCCAGACCTGACAGTGGGATCAACTCCAGAGACTGTAGCGGTGCAGAATCAAAGAATCAGTGCAGCGCTGAAATACGGCGAGACTGACGAGGCAAAAACAAACGTAGAGCATGCCAAAGCAACAAAATGCCAAAATGTAAAAGAAATAAAATGTTGTGGTGCGTTAATGCGACTTGCACAAAGAATTGACATATCGATTTCTTTCTCCAAATAGTCGTTCGTGTGTAAAGTATGATGTTTATTCAAGTATAAAAGTCTTCATCCAATTTGGCCAAAAAATAGCCAAATTTCTCTTGAACGTGTCTGGAACAATATAAGAACCTCCAGATTTCTTAAGCTTTAAATATGATATTCCTGTGAGGAGGAGAGAATTAAACCTCGGTTCGGCACAACACCTTAACTTCAGCGAGGATTTCTTTTCAACTCCTTTGCCAAGGAAACGCAGCAATAGAGCCAGATAATAGAGCTGGAGTTTAACCAAACCTGCTTCTGCTAGTATTACACACTACACAGTGACAAAGTCAGACTCCAGAGCTGGGAATTTAAACTCTCCAGATGGTGCAAGAGGAAAAAGAAAAAAAAAACACGACCTTTTACAGTTAACGAGTGAAAATATAATTCAATTTGCTCTTTTTATTGCTCCCATTTTACAGGCGAGCAACGTGCTCGGAAAGGAAATATTAACATCTTCAGTACGGCTGCGTAAGCTTTAAGACGTAAGCTAGGAGTATACAGTAACACTTGTTTATTCAGTGAGATGAAAACCGAAACGTGGTTCAAACGGTACGAAAAACTTAAAACATTCCCAAACATCATGAACATCATGAGCTGGGAAATACGACTATTATAATATGACATGAATATGATGATAAATTATGAGACATGGTAGGTAATGAGATCTGTTTCTAACATTTATAACACACACACATACTGTATATATACATATTTTCATACACAGTAACCAAAAGCCTTGTAAAAGTATTTTGTATACATTCATTCATTCATCTTCTACCGCTTATCCGAACTACCTCGGGTCACGGGGAGCATGTGCCTATCTCAGGCGTCATCAGGCATCAAGGCAGGATACACCCTGGACGGAGTGCCAACCCATCGCAGGGCACACACACTCTCTCACACACACTCACACACTACGGACAATTTTCCAGAGATGCCAATCAACCTACCATGCATGTCTTTGGACCGGGGGAGGAAACCGGAGTACCCGGAGGAAACCCCCGAGGCACGGGGAGAACATGCAAACTCCACACACACAAGGCGGAGGTGGGAATTGAACCCCAACCCTGGAGGTGTGAGGCAAACGATTTTGTATACATTAAAAAAAAAGATATTAATGTGTTTGTTTACAATAAACATAAAAATCAATTAGGGGACAAACATCTGGAGCATTGATGAAAAATGATAAATTTCATTTCTGGTTTTTCTTCACTTATGTTCATTATATTCATCACTTACGTTCATGACCTTGAACTCACCAGGTTTTGACAAATTTGGTGATTTCAAGGTCATGAACGTAAGTGAGAGTGGAGACGCTTTAAAGGAAGTCAGCTTGAACACGTTTATGTACACGTTTACTATTACTGTACATATAAACGCTCAGTCATCAGTCATGAGGAAGAAGTCTTTTTGGTCCATTCTGTACGGAGTTGTGATTAAAGAAACCCAAAACCTCGCTCTAATTTTTACCATGCTAAACTTTTTACGCACCAGTTGGCTTAGACTTTGGAGCCGCGAAACGAAACATCACTGATTTTACAGAGCAACAGATGATTACTACATCTTTAGTATTCATCTGGATCAGGAAAAAAAGAAAAAAACAACACAATTTTTTTTTTTTACTGCCAGGCCGCCAGTCTGGCTGCAGTTTATGTCGCCTACAGGAGAAGAAATTTCACAACATACAAAATTGCTCATAGATGCAATATCCTTGGAAATACCACCACGTTGCCCAATCCTGAAGGAGAGCAGAAGCTCGGCTTCCCAGAGGAGTCAGCTCAAGGCCTCACGCTCAGTGACGTGAAAGTGCAGAACGATGGCTTTGATACAATGGCTGGGTATCAGAACCGAGATAAAATATAATCCCTTCCACCTGTGAGAAACCAGTTGCTCTACCTGGGTGGTGTAATGGCACATGCATCTCTCAGTCTGCTAAACCACACACACAAACACACACAAAGGAAAAGAGGGGGATCCCAATGAACCCCCTGTGACAGCCCCAGGCCACCATAAAGCCAATGTTTTTAATAAAACTGAGGTATTCTGGGGTAACGAGGTCTCTCCTTACATAAACGAAGAACTCTATTTCTCATTTAAACCCAGAAACTAACACTATACAAGCTGTTATACAAAACAGAACTTTGACAGAAGTGCTTACAAGACCAGACACACAGACGTGACAAACAGGCAGTTTGTTTTAAAGCTTGTAAATGTATGTGTTCCTCAGCCTCACCGTTTGTCCACAAGCAAAGTTACATGCTGCTGCCCCAGGTTCAGTGCTATAGTAAAAGCAAAGAGGCTTGAGAAGAAGACAAACTGTCCAAGGTTTCGGGGAAACAGTGCAATAATCTGGGGTTAATACGACCAACGGTGAATCCACTGTAGTGTAGGAGGAACTAGAGTTTGAACAGAATTTTCCATGTCCAGAGATTCACTAAGATTTCAACCTTAGGAGGAAAACTGTGGTGGACAAGTCATGAGACACCAGTGTCCTTCTGGTGATGGTGGTGGGGATTCTGGATTAGGGTTAGGGTTAGGGTTAGGGTTAGGGTTAGAGTTCGGCTATTCCAGGAACAAACGTCATTAGGAGACCCATTGGACACACCATGGATAAGACATTAGGCCATGCAGACAACCTCCAACAGTGGGAATAGGACCAGGAGAACTAGGAAGAAAGACTCATGGACATGTTAAGAACAAGTGATACATACAGTAATCCAAGCTAAAGATCAAACCCT
>NC_083465.1:29096958-29221958 GCF_030014155.1 Tachysurus vachellii
TCCAGGAACAGTAGCTATAGGTCACTGGGAACACTAGTAATCGGTGATTGGTCATTAGAATCAGAAGTGATCAATTAGTGGTCCTTGGGAACAGTAGTGATCAGTGATCGGTCGTTGGGAAGACTAGTGATCAGCGATCGGTTGTTGAGAACAGTAGTGATCGGTGATCGGTTGTTGGGAAGACTAGTGATCAGCGATCGGTTGTTGAGAACAGTAGTGATCAGTGATCGGTTGTTGAGAACAGTAGTGATCAGTGATCGGTTGTTGGGAAGACTAGTGATCAGCGATCGGTTGTTGAGAACAGTAGTGATCAGTGATCGGTTGTTGAGAACAGTAGTGATCAGTGATCGGTCCTTGGGAACACTAGTGATCAGCGATCGGTTGTTGAGAACAGTAGTGATCAGTGATCGGTCCTTGGGAACACTAGTGATCAGCGATCGGTTGTTGAGAACAGTAGTGATCAGTGATCGGTCCTTGGGAACACTAGTGATCAGCGATCGGTTGTTGAGAACAGTAGTGATCAGTGATCGGTCGTTGGGAACAGTAGTGATCAGTGATCGTCATTGAGAACACTAGTGATCAGCGATCAGTTTTTGGGAACAGTAGTGATCAGTGATTGGGAACTGATGTGACTGTCACAGTAATTTGGTCACAGTAAGCTTCCTACAGTCAGTGAAGAAGAAAATGATGTAATGTAATAGATGCAGGAATGTATGTAAAAAAAACACCTACTTTGTTTCAAGCAGAAATATTAATAAGATATTAAACACCTGATTCAGTTGAATAAAGAGATTTGTAAGTACTTAAGTACAATTCAGATTCAAACAAGTAGGTAAAGTGCTGACATCAAATATACTGAAAGTCCATCAGGTTACTCAGTAAGTATACTGGAGAGAAATATGTTAATTTTCCCCACTCACACACACACACTCACACACACACACACACACACACACACACACACACACACACACTGTTCCTCTGAACACAACTAACTATACACCCTGATGTGTGACGAGTGTGTGATGTGTGCCTGGTGTGGAGTGGTGCTCTCAGATTAGTGGCTAAATAATTGGTTTGGAGCGTTGTTTCCCGACAGGAGAGCTCTCAGCACTCAAAGCTCAACTCTCCTTATTCAGTGGAATTCAGCTGACGGATTTTTTTTAACACACTCGTTCTTTCATAGCTGTCTCAGGCTCTTAGTCCAGTGATTAATGTGACAACTGGCATGAGTACGAGTCCAGCCATGAAGTGCCAAACTCTTTCTCCTCGGATTTATAACCTAATAGGGCAAGAGAGCAATTGGGCAATTTACCTGCTCCTATACTCTTCCTACCCACAGTGATCTCTCAAAAGGGCACTAAAAGCATTTCACAATTAAACTAACATTAATCTGTTTTTTTTGTTTGTTGTTGTTGTTGTTTATATTTGACTTTCGAGTTAGTCGTGTAATGAAATTTAAATAAATGGTTAAAAGACACGTATTCTAGCTATTCCTTTCTAACTGGAACTTCCAGATCAAATGTTTTCCAGCTAGAGATATCGTAATATAATAAAAAATATTGTATCCTGATACATATCACGATGATATCACAATCCTATTAGTGTCAGATTCTGCCCCAAATGTAGTTGTCCTCTTCCCCTAAATTACTTACAGTGTGATGTTAGTGTGGTTGCATTGAGCCTGCAATTTAATTTAATATACACCACTGAGCAAGAAACAAAGTTCACTTGTGTTGTTTCATTCAGCTACGATTAGTGAAACCCGACACTGATGTTGGGTTGTTGAAGAGGCTCCACATCCAGTTTCTCCCAAAGCTGCTCAGTGCAGGACACTCAAGATCTTTCACTTTAAACTCCAAACCCCCCACACCATCGTGATGCACAGGCACTTTGGGCACAGGGGCATTATCATGCTGAAACTTCTTAGTTCCAGTGAAGTATACAGAGATATTCTGTGGCAACAGATTGGTGGGGGAACCACTTACTTTAGGGGTGCAGATACTTTTAGCCATATAGCATATCTTTTGTGATAAATGGGCCATTGTCGGGGGGGCACGGTGGCTTAGTGGTTAGCAAGTTCGCCTCACACCTCCGGGGTTGGGGGTTCGATTTCCTTGTGTGTGTGGAGTTTGCATGTTCGTTTGCATGTTCGTGTGGAGTTTGCATGTTTGCATGCCTCGGGGGTTTCCTCCGGGTACTCCGGTTTCCTTCCCTGGTCCAAAGACATGCATGGTAGGTTGATTGGCATCTCTGGAAAATTGTCCGTAGTGTGTGAGTGAATGAGAGAGTGTGTGTGCCCTGTGATGGGTTGGCACTCCGTCCAGGGTGTATCCTGCCTTGATGCCCGATGACGCCTGAGATAGGCACAGGCTCCCCGTGACCCGAGGTAGTTCGGATAAGCGGTAGAAGATGAATGAATGAATGAATGGGCCATTGTCCAATTTTGGCCCAATGCCATATTGTGAGTTTTAAATTGTATGGACTTGTATTTCATTATAACCCTTCATATTGAGGAGCATCATTTGCATCTCTGAGGTCATGGCTGATGTAAATTCTTCTTGGCATGATGTAGACACACACCTACATGCTTCAGAAAACCATAACTGCCAGGATTAACTCTTGTGCATTTCTATAGCAACACCAGGCAGCTCATTGCCCTTTAAAATTGTGTAGAACTAGGAATTGGACTTTTTTTTTTTTTTTACAGCTGGAATGTTGGATTACTTTTTGGGAAAAAATGACTACATAATGAAATCTTGCTGGGTTTTTTTGCCGGATAAAGGGATTTCTGAAAATTTGTCAAAAAGACAGGTAGAAGATGAATTTCAAGTATTTAAACCCCATAATGTACAGAGTCCTTTGCTCCATGTAACACTCCCACAACTCGAAACATCCATTGACTTCTTCATGTGTCGTTAAACATAAGCACTTGAGTCTCGAAGGAAGAGTCTGTCCTGTAGGAATTTATGAGGGTTCCTCATGGCCTGCTGAACCAAGCACTGATCTGCTGTGTATGTGTGTGTGTGCGCGTGTGTGTGTATGTTCAGCTTGTTCCCACATGGGGGGTGATTGCTCCTGCCGGAACTTGGAAACAATGACAGGAGCGAAGCAGTGCATTGGCAAGCACCGGCCCCTGTAAAGCTGGAATTAGTCGCATCCCTTTCGCTTCAGATAGCAGCGTCGCTGATGAAACAGAGAGCGATGGAGATAAAATTTTGTTCTTATGTTGCTATTTCTAGTTGGAAATTCTGTGTGGTCGTGACTGAGGAATAAAATCAATGTGTAAGAATTCAGAATTTACTGCATACTCTAAACATACACGGTTAGTATTGAGATGATACGTGATCAGACAGTTCTTACTTTGTGGTCTTTCTGTTCTGTAACACGGCAATCTACGTATGATGTCTAGGGGAATGAACCGAGATTATTAAGTTAGAGACGTGTTGAAATTTACTATACAGTGTGTATTATTCCTGTCTTGCTGTATATAGCCCTATTCGGACGGGATTAGTTTTACGTGGGGACGTGGGGGGTAAAGTAATTATTGTGATTTTAGTCCTGTCCGAATGTGCCATCTCGGTAATCATTACGGACAATGTCAGTAAAGATTACGGCGACTTTTACCTTCTGTAAAAAGGTTTGGAAAAATGACCTCAGGTAATACTAATCCCGTCCGAATAGACCCGCTGTAAATATGTACGGTAAAATTACGTCATTTCCTGTTTAAAAATAGTTTTTGGCGCGTTTTGCAAGCATGGAGGCGCCATGTTGTCTGTTTGCGCACGTGATAACAGGATGCAACGTCATACGCACATGACGACAAGGAGGTTACTGTGGTGCGTAAAGCGAGTTACCCCTCACACTTCTGCTAGTTTTACTGAGATGTCTTGTCCCGTGTGAATTGGTCAATTAATATTACAGACGTCCTGAGGTAAAATTGCATTACTCCACGTCCCCATGTAAAACTAATCCCGTCCGAATAGGGCTTATGTCTATAAAACCGATTTATTTCAGAAACCCGGTGTAAAGGGATTATAGGAAAGTGTCAGGTTGCACATTCTTCACAATCCTTCTCATATATAAAGTTATTAATGGTTAAGTTAATGCACAGGAGCAGTTTAGTGTTGATCAAATCAGCTGACCCGAAGCACACCAGATACGTTTGTCTTACAGACGGATAAAATCTCCCTTAAGTGTTATCTGGATTAGCATTTTCAATTTGAATTAGATATGTAAAATAAAAAGTAGACAACATTCATTCATTCATCTTCTACCGCTTATCCGAACTACCTCGGGTCACGGGGAGCCTGTGCCTATCTCAGGCGTCATCGGGCATCAAGGCAGGATATACCCTGGACGGAGTGCCAAGCCATCACAGGGCGCACACACACACTCTCATTCACTCACGCAATCACACACTACGGACAATTTTTTCAGAGATGCCAATCAACCTACCATGCATGTCTTTGGACCGGGGGAGGAAACCGGAGTACCCGGAGGAAACCCCCGAGGCACGGGGAGAACATGCAAACTCCACACACACAAGGTGGAGGCGGGAATCGAACCCCCAACCCTGGAGGTGTGAGGCGAACTTGCTAACCACTAAGCCACCGTGACCCCCAAGTAAACAAAATATCCTTTATAATTAAATGAACTTATTTAACATCTTAAAGGTTTAGAATAATACAAGATTTATACAGTACAATTTTCAGAAACATGACCTTTGTCTCATCTTTGTTGATATGAAATTCAATCCAACAAACATGCTTTGGTTCAAATCCCTGAGCAGTTTGTTGACGCTTCTGTTTGAGTTTGCGTGTTCGATACGTGTCATTAGCGTGCTTGTGCCGTCTGGATATGGGGCAGGTGTGTGTACTGTAGCTTCACATAACACTGATTACATTTGACTTAAACAGAGCACCTTTTTTTTAACTTGTCAGTGTGGAAACTAAAGAAGTAACATTCCTTTTTAATTTGGAGTATCTCTGTAGGCGAGAACTCTTCCTGACCCGTCTGCAATGTGAGTGTGTGTGTGTGTGTGTGTGTGAAGAGCTTCGCACAGTCTGCAGCACCACTGGCGGCAGGTCACATGCCACTTTTACAGAGTTTAAAGGTGGAAACATGGTGAGCTTGAGATAACAAACTTTTAGCACTCCTTTGTTTTAGTACTAATACTCAGACACAATTAACTGACCAAAAGAAAACTGTGTGTGTGTGTGTGTGTGTGTGTGTGTGTGTGTGTGTGTGTGTGTGTATTGATGGAAAAAGCTGGATAGTAAAGATTGTCCATGACGGCTGCACCAAAAACATCTTTGTTTCTATCAAATAAAATTAGAATAAATATTCATCTGACAAAATATTTTATGCACAGATCAGGAGAGTCCAGTGTCACACACGTGAAAGCAGGAAATTCTTACAAACACCGCAAGGAATTCTTTATCAACTTCCTGAAACACCTTTTTGGATTGTATCTTAATTTTGTAAAACCGCTGGTTGGATGTATGGATAGCGCCGCCACCTCGGAGCTCCAGGTTCCTTGGGTCAGTCCTGTATTTGGCTCGTTGTCGATGTTCTCCACGTCCATGTGAAATTCTTCCGGGTCCTCCGGTTTCCTCCGACCTCCTGGAGACACGTCATTGGCTGGTTCAGCATACAGTACAGTTATACATGCAGTGGATTGACATCCCAGCCAATGATTTTCCTGCTTTGTACCCAGGGTTCCTTGGGATGAGCTTGGGTTTGACAGAGATAAAGAATGATATAGATTCGTATCATATAGAAGATATTGAGTTTCCGAGATAAGATTTATAGAAGAAGAGAATTTACTCAGAGACTAAATCTAAAATGTTTTAAAAGTGTGTGAGAAATATTAACGCAATCACCAACACTGCTTGTAGCTCCCAAACAAAAAGAAAGTGCAATTTAATACGAATTTAAAGCGAACAGCTCGTCTGATGTGTGTTTCACCACTTCATCAAATGTGTCAAAAAGGTTGCGTGGGAGGTCAGAGGATTCTGAGGCATTTGACCCTCATACGTACCATTGACGTATTTGCCCATCAAATTACTCTCACCGGGCGGGTTTCTAGTGTGTGTGTGTGACAGCTGACGCGACCCATACCCTGCTTCCTACCCAGACACACACAGAAGCAAACGATGAGGAACGAGCGAGACCGAGAGTGAAAGAGAGCGTGTCACTCCACCTCTGGCCTGCTTTCATTCGTATGGAAATCAGTCCTGGGAAGTTTATGTTTAAGCTGCTGAATGGGGATTAGCATGACTCCCCCTCTCTGTTAAACACAGCAATTACAGAGCATCCATCTCCTTCAGTCTGACAGCCTGAGTAAATATATAGCGTCTGAACAAAATCGCACGCAAATTCAAACACCTCGGCTAAGGTTTCTAGCGTACACAATCGGCCATCGTGCCCCTTCACCCGTCCTCAGATTTGCTCTTGGCTGAGGATTTTCAACACAGCTTGGCTGACACCTCAATAAAATTCACTGAGTGATGTATATGACATAAAAATGGTTTTATGCACTTCATGATATATGGCTAGAAAAATAAGTGCTGTACTGTGAAGGAATAAAGAGCACAGCTACGGCTATGTAGTGTAATAGTGTAATAGTGTAATGAAATACCAGGTCATGGGCCTTGAGCCCAGGGGGCATCAGGCTGCAGAAGTGCTCTGCGGTTTCATGTTTATACGGTGCCAGGATAAGGGAGGAGACCCGAAGCCACAGACGGCTTGTTTGACACAGACTGATTGATAATTACTTTTATCTGGACATTTTAAAGACCCCTCATTGAAACCTGTTCAAGTGCTCCATAGGGTTTGGCTTTTATAGCACTTTTCACAGTCACCTCAAGAGCAGCAAGCAAGCCAAGGATCACACTTGATCTCCGTACTCGAGTCTGGGTTTGATTGGGAATGATTGGGTGATTCCATATAATGTATTACTTTTATGTGCAAAAACAGTTCCTCCATGTCCAGGTGTTTCATTATGTTCCTCAACCCTCAAGCAGTGAAGAACAGCACGTTTTAGAGGCAATGCATGTCATACAGAAATACCTGAATCCAAAGAGACAGTCTTTATAAGAAGGTATTTAGCCATCCAGCCTAGCACAAGACATGCCACAATTTGCCACAATTTGTAAAGCACTCTAGTCCTAGACCAGGGGTCGGCTACCCGCGGCTCCAGAGTCGCAAGTGGCTCTTTCATCCCTCTGCTGCGGCTCCCTGTAGATTTGGAAAAGAAATTTTGTTTTTCATTCATTCATCTTCTACCGCTTATCCGAACTACCTCGGGTCACGGGGAGCCTGTGCCTATCTCAGGCGTCATCGGGTATCAAGGCAGGATACACCCTGGACGGAGTGCCAACCCATCGCAGGGCACACACACACACACTCTCATTCACTCACGCAATCACACACTACGGACAATTTTCCAGAGATGCCAATCAACCTACCATGCATGTCTTTGGACCGGGGGAGGAAACCGGAGTACCCGGAGGAAACCCCCGAGGCACGGGGAGAACATGCAAACTCCACACACACAAGGCGGAGGCGGGAATCGTACCTCCAACCCTGGAGGTGTGAGGCAAACGTGATAACCACTAAGCCACCGTGCCCCCCCTTATTATTATTATTATTATTATTATTATTATTATACCACATGGTCAGGAATAATTCTCACAAAAAATTCCACATACTTGGAATAAACCACAATATTCAGCATTTACACACAAAATTGATTTGACAAATAAGAACTGATGACATACTGACTAACATTTTTAAGGTTTCCTAACTCCCAAGAGAACTGGGCCATAATCCTATATATGAAATAATTACATCTGTCGAGGAGAATGGTGTCCACATGTTTAAAAAATCAGCCCATTATAACCCAAGTCAGGCAGCTTACATTACAACTATTAAATCTTATGCAATGGTGGTTGCAACTGCAGCTGCAACTGTGAGTGTGACCCTAGTAGCCAAGCTACTAAATCATACTTGCATCACCCAGGAGTCTTTGGTACAGTTTAGTCCAGATTACATTGCATAAAAGCCAAAAAAATCCAACTCTGGTGATTTTGATACTGCGTGTATTTGCGTTCGTATCAATTACACGCCTTATCTAATATAAAGTAAGTGTTTATTGATGCTTAAACAACAGCATGGTAAAGTTTATGCTTTGTGGTTTCTCAGTAACTCAACAAGCTGCATTTTTTTTTGTCTTAGGAAGTTCAAGGGAAATAAGAAAAGAGGGAATAAGGAAATGACTATTTATATGTATAATGTAAATAAAAACAGGAAATTCCAATTTGTATAAAAGAAACAGGACTTCGTTTAATGGACATCATACAACATGCTGCAAAAGTGACTATTAACGTTCATTTCTATATCGTGACCACTGTGCTTTAAAATCTTCACCGAGAGATCTTGTACCCCTTTTCCACCAAAAAGAACCGGGTGCTGGTTCAGAGCTAGCACTGGTGCTGGTTCAAAGTTGGTTCCACTGGCGAACCTTCTAAGAACCGGTTTGTCTTTCCATCGGTTAGAGAGCATCACAGAGCCGAGTCTGACGTCACTGTATACGTGTCACGTGTCCCAGCAACGTTAGCGCAGCAGCGACAAACACAAACACTACAACAATGGCGGATGTTGCTTTACTGTTAATTCTCATGGCTTTGTGAACCTACATTAACATCCAAACGCGGCGAATCCAACGTGTACGTGCAGCTCCATGTAATCTGTATAAACGAAGGTTGTAATCGAGAAAGTACATAACATTATTTTATCATTAACACAGAAAAAAGTTAGCCTTAGCATTTAGCTACCTACTATCATGTGTGCTGATAATGTATCATATCGCGGTAAAGTAAAAGTGTATTAAACATTAGTATACTTAAGGTACATTATCAAATGCGCTAACAGTAGCTCCGCCCACAGCCCCTGACACAAGCGGTTCTTAAGTCTAGACCAGCAACGTTTTGGTGCTACTTAAGAACCACTTTTCCTGGTTCAGAGCCGGTGCTTTGGCTGTCGAAAAAGAAAGAACTGGTTCTAAATTAGGCTCCGAACCAGCACTCAAACTGCCTCGGTGGAAAAAGTGCATAAGATATCAGAGCAGAAGCAACACCATGCATGACTTTTACATTGACTCCTCTACAATAAGGGCTCAAATAATGGCTAGTACACACAGATTAGTGATATCTGATGCCAGTGACAAAGCGTGACCTTGTGTTTTAATCCTCAGAAGCTTTCAAGGTTATCTCATCCCTCTGGTATGACAGCCAAGGCTATTCTTTGCTAAAAGAGAGATGCATAGCGAATCTTCTGTCGTCTGAGCCATCAGTAAAAACAGAGAAGGAAGCGAGACGTTGCTTGTATTGCATTAGCGTCGGTGACAGTGAGAATGTTCTCCCCGGGAGGGAATGTGACCACATCGTTTTGTATAGAAGTTATGCAAAACAAGTGTAGAAATATGAAGAAAATATGGAATGAAATCAAATATGCTCTTGCCAAAGAAAATGATTGAAAGGGCACCACAAGGACAGACACTCCAGTAAAACAGCGGCCAGCTCAACGCCTCCGACGCCATGTTTCTTTACTCAAGGCACCTCTTTTGGCTTTCTTCACCCAGCTGTATCAGCATTAAGATCATTTGATTGACAGTTCTCTCCATGGGATAGCACAGCAACCTTGTTCAGATATATGGATTTATTTATTTATACATACACATGTATTTATATTCTTCATGAATGGAAAGCGGATAGTTTGTTATCTAAACTAGACAGGGATACGAGCTGAAGTTTATCCATAATGAAGCCAACAATGGGCTTAAATTCCTCAGAGGAAACTCAATCCATTAGTTATTCTTTGCTGCAGCTTTGATTTCAAAGTGCAGTTATTTCAGATTGGCGACATAAAATCAATAATAACAACTTGGTTGTTTAATTCTTTAGGAAGTAAAGAAACTTGACAGGACAAAGGATACGGAGCCAAGCTCTTTCCACTAACACGTTGCCAGTACTGATAAAGGAGAAGGTGCGTAAACTTTATTTTCCAGTCAATCTTGCTAAAAAGACAAGTCGAGCAGGCAGATAGGAAAAGAAGAATTTACACCACAAAACCCCTGGAGCATGTTGAAGGACTGTCTGGCTCCATACTGTCAGCGTTAATGATAAAAACACTAACTAAATTTAACTGCATTCCATCTCATGTCCATTTTATACATTTATGCATTATGCATTTAATAATATTAATAATAATAAGAAGAAGAATTAGAAGAAGAAGAAGAAGATACTTTCTGATTATTTACTATTGATTGTAGAGAGATTTTTATATATTTCTACAATAGAAAAAAATATATTCAGATTTATTGTTGCTAACTCTGGACACTTACTGTACTAAAGAGCTCTCATAGGATATGAATGTTTTCCGAAACTCGCAATGTTTTCAAGAATACCACATTTCATAAGTGTACATATTCCGTCGTATCCAGTTTAATGAATTAGCCTCAATGTAAGACATTTGTTTATTTAAATCAAGAGTCAAGTCAAGTCATTGCAACCATATATAGCTGCTACAAAAAAGGACATGATGCTACATAAAACAACACAGAGCAAAGGAAATAGAATTTAGTCTGAAATAATGTATATATATATATATATATATATATATATATATATATATATATATATATATATAAAAGAAAAATAAAAATATATTTTTTTAAAAGCATATTCAGACATGTTTAAAGATTTATACTCTAGCTCTTTTTATTATCTAAACCAAATATTCTCATGGTTATGGAATAAAAATCACTTTTGTATTTTCTAGCAATAAATTACTTCTTTTTCTCCATTTCTTCAGCCTGGATTTTAAAACAGCAATAAATAAAAAAAACGCATGGACTTTAGAGCAAAACTTTATTACTGTTCAGTCTTCACAGATTATTAACCGTCATTAATAAACTAAAAATGATGACATAATCTTTATTATAAAAAACACCCACGTCATTACAGAAAGATCCAGAAATAGAGCCAGTCCTAGAAAACATGCTAATGCTGGCCTTTGTGTATATATAACAATATAATTTAATATAATCCTGATATCTAGAAATAAGACCACACATGAGATATTGTGGTGTTGGCTGGGAGTTTACTAGAATACTGTGCTCTCTGAAGGCTTCTCTTAGAGCTCTGTGCCATTATCAAAGGGGTGACGAGCTTGATATGAGACAAATAATAGCTCTGTGTAATGCACACTCGTGCATGTATATGATAGCATGCTGTATGCTATGAAATGTGGCTCAAAGACTGAATGTGTGTGTTTCATGACTCTCCTGAGACCTTATAAAGTCTGTACTGAGAGTTAGGCAATGTCTCGTTAGCCCAAGTGTAGCTTTAATGGAGTGCATATCATTATGGGGGACTTTTGGGAGTTGGCTGTGTCCTGCCAAGTCCAACACACACACACACACACACACACACCACATACACAAGTGGCTCTGTTGAAAAGGTCTAGTCCTTCAGCAGCTCCCATGTGAATAGGGCAAAATGACCCTTATAGAATGGCTAAGCAGAAAGCAAGACAAGAGAGAGAGAAAGCGGGAAAGAGAGAAAGAGGGAGATAGACGAGGTATGTAGGCCATTTCCCATGAACGTTTGCCAGGTTCTGTGGGTCTAATCCTTTGGGAGAAACTAGCCCAGTGTGTTTCAGGACTCTGCTTAAGTAACAAAAAATTCTTGCCTCAGTGTTTAATTGGAGTGAATGAGCTAAAAAAAAAAAAAAAAAAAATCACTCTTTCCCAAATGCGACTGGATCAGATGGAAGATTTCTAAAAGCCTTGCTTTATTAAAGTGACGTCAGATTTTTTAATGAAATAAGTTAATAAATAAATAAATAATTCTGATTTATGAGCATGCAAGCTTTCGTGGGGACATGGTTGCTCAGTGGATAAGGCGTTGGACTACTGACCAGAAGGTCGTTAGTTCGAATCCTAGGGCCACCACGCTGTCACTTCTGGGCCCCTGAGCAAGGCCTTAACCTTCAGTTGCTGAGCTGTATAAATGAGATAAACATAAATTGCTCTGGATAAGAATGTCTGATATATGCATATGTGTTGAAATTGACTTTGATCACTATGTAGGTGGCGCTGTCTACATTTTCTATAATGACACGATGAAAATTCCCTGCTGCAAACAGTTGACATTGTAAACTAGCATAAACAGTAACCGAGAAAAATAAGAGCCGGTCTCATCAGGTGAGAGTAATAAAAAAAAACATTAATTAGCATGAAAGCTTAGCAATAAAAGCTTAGTGATACGTACGCGATGCTTGGACTGAATCGGTTTGGGAATTTTAATGACCAGTATTGTGTGTCATACTTCTTCATTTTCACAACAACGGACTCCATCAATTTACTTTTTATTCATATAGCACTTTTAACAATGTACATAAATAAATAACACAATTCAAAATATAAACGATAAATTTTAAAATCATTTTCCTTCTATAACTGGACACTATATAGTCAAATGTTAATAGATAGATTCCAGTAGTATGCACAAACTTAGGCAATAAGCCATACAATAAATGCAAAAAAAAATGTAACTCCCGAGTGGAATTAAAGAGCCGCATGGCATGGGGTAGGAAGGACTTTTTCAGTCTGTCTGTGGAGCAGAGAGGTAACAACAGCCTGTCACTGAAGCTGCTCCTCTGCCTGGAGATGATGTGCAGTAGATGCAGTGGATTGACAAGAGCCTTCTCAGTGCCAGTCGCTCTGTCACAGATGACAGGCTGTCCAGAGCCTGCCTTCCTCACCAGCTTGTCCAGACATGAGGCATACTTCTTCTTGATGCTGCTTCCTCAGCACACAGCTGCATAGAAGAGGGCACTTACCACAAAAGTCTAATAGAACATCTGCAGAAGGACGGCAACATTCTGAGGAAGTACAAGCACCTCTCCTGCACAGAGCGTCCATGTTAGCAGTCCAGTTCAGGTTCTTATCCAACTGCACTTCCAGGTATTTTTAAGTCTTTTCTAACTCCACACAATCCCAGTTGATAGTCACAGGATCCGGTTGAGGCCTGGGCCTCCTGAAGTCCGCCACCATCTCCTTGGTCTTAGTGGTGTTGAGGAGCAAACGCTTGAGGTCTACAGGCACTTTTGAGCAACATTCAGAGATTGAATGGTCTTATTCTCATTTAAAGATCCAGGTCTGGTCATAAGTTGATCAAAGAAGTAAAAACTCTAAGGGGCTTTTTACACCTGGTGACTTCATGCGTTTTCTGTGATCAGATAGCTATCCGACGGTAAAAAGACCAGGTCTAAATGCCCTCCGAAACGTTTTGGAGACGGATATAAATCCGATGGTACAAACCCCTTCAGGAGGTGGTCTGGGACGCGTTTCAGATGAAACTGGACAGGTGTAAATGAATGTGGTTGTTCAAGCCACATACGTCAGCGCTATACTCCTCCCAAACGGAAGTACGTCACTCAGGTGATCTTTCACTCAGGTGTCTCGTCGGGTCTTAAAAACGGGTCTTCAAACAGTAAACGCTGTTTTTTGTAGCATAAACGTCGTAACGAGTTTTTACGTCTTCTTTTTGATCGAGTTCTGAAAACCGCACACACCAAAGTGTGTTCCATTTCAATTACCCTGGAAATGAGGTAAAATATATTAGCATTTTGGGCGGGAGCAGAAAGATCGGATCGATATCCGATTCGCCGAGACGCATTTAAGTGGCCTAATGTAAATGGAACAGTTTTAACAAATCAGACAGCTATCGGATCAGAGACAACACACGCAGTGACCGGGTGTAAAAAGGCCCTAAGGCTCCTTGCATTGGTTTTTGGTCTGACATTGGAATGGTGGATTGTGGACACTTATACACAAAGATATCCAATTAAATACAGCATACTTACCACAAGTCAACTCCAATCAGGTTCTACAGACAACTCAAGATAATCAAAGCAAACCAGACGCACCTGAGCTCAGCCGATAGCGCCAGTGGTATGAATACTTAACAAAATCAAGATTTTAAATGAATGTGCAAAAATATTACTTTATTATGATTTATTGTGGGGGTCACGGTGGCTTAGTGGTTAGCATGTTCTCCTCACACCTCCAGGGTTGGGGGTTCGATTCCCGTCTCCGCCTTGTGTGTGTGGAGTTTGCATGTTCTCCCCGTGCCTCGGGGGTTTCCTCTGAATGAATGATTTATTGTGTGTAGATTCATTTAATTTATTTTGAATTCAATCTATAAAACTATAAATCTATAAAAATTGAAGGTTTTGAACACACTAAATATAAAGCTTTAAATGGATTTATGAAGTGACTTGACTGTAAAATGGTTGGAGTTTAAGCCTGAAATTTCTCTGTTGACTTTTGTTTTTATTACAACAGAAAAAAATGTTCAGGAAAAAATGATCCAAAAATGAGGAAAGTGACCGATCTGATTGTCCTACATTTTTTTCTTCTTGTAGTGTCTCGTCTTAGGATTGCAGTAAAGTCAGGCATTAAAAAACAAATAAAACATGTTAACACACAAACCATCAGATCCTTGTCAGGCTTTATTCGCAGCCAAATCAACACTTTCTTTGGCAGGTTAATAAAGGCAGAAAAGAGTGTTCAGCAAGATCAAAGCAAGGACTTCAAGTCTCTTGAAGTGATTATGCTCAATTTTTATAGCGTTTTTTTACACTCTTACACAACATTTTTTTGAGGCCTCACGGCTGCTTTTCAGATATCAGCAACACTGGAGAAGAAAACGATTTACGTTCTTTATACATTTTGCATTTACTGCATTTGGCAGACGTTCTTATCCAGAGCGACGTTCAAAAGTGCTTTGAAGTCTCTATCAATGAGCACATTAACACTGGTTCGCTAGGTTATAGACTCAGGGAACCATTAACCTTTTTTCTTTCTTTCTATCTTTTTTTAATATACAAATAAAACAAACAGGGAAAATAAGTGCTGAAGTTTAAGTGTTGGTCTTCACCCTTGAAGGTTCATCTGTTTGAACATCTAGGGGAAGTTCATTCCACCATCTCTGTGCCAGAACAGAAGAGTTTTACTGTACGTGTATGCCTACTGTACCTCTGACCTGGAGAGATGGCTGGACCAGTCGAGTGGTACACAAATACAAGTCTGGGTGTCTGGTAGCCTAGTGGTTAAGCTGTTAGACTACTGATTGGAAGGTCATGAGTTCAAATCTAAGGTCCACAAAGCTGCTGGACCCATGAGCAAGGCCCTTAAACCTAAATTGCCTAGTTGTACTGTATAAAAATAAGATCGCTCTGAATAAGGGCAAATGCTCTAAATGTAATTCTGTGAGCTATGACATTCAGGTTGAGAAAGACACCCGACAATGACAAAACTTTTGTGTTCTTTGATTCGAATGAAATCAAAATGAAACATCTTTTCTGTGTGTTATTCAGTGGAAACCTGGACATTTTAACTTATTTTTTAAATGATATATTTAATGCAGCTGTTCACCTGTCTTTATAATCCTTATTATTCTATTAAGGAGAACCGATGACGTAATGCATTGCTTAACACTAACAGTTTCATCATCATCATCATCATCATCATCATCATCATCATCATCATCATCATCATATGAATCATAATGACCAGGCCTTTTTACACCTGGTCACTTCGTGTGTTTTCTCTGATCTGATAGCTGTCTGATTTGTTAAAACTGTTCCATTTACATTAGGCCACATAAATGCGTCTCGGCGAATCGGATATCGATCCGATCTTTCTACTCCCGCCCAATATGCAAATATATTTTACCTCATGTCCGGGGTAATTGAAACGGAACACGCTTTGGTGTGTGCGGTTTTCAGAACGCAATCAAAAAGAAGACGTAAAAACTTGTTACGACGGTTATGCTACAAAAAAACCAACCCTGGTGTCGTCCATGTTATTTTTTTCTGACACGATGCACGACTAGTGAATCACCTGCGAGTGACGTACTTCCGTTTGGGAGGAGTATAGCGCTGATGTATGTGGCTTGAACAACCACATGCATTTACACCTGTCCAGTTTCATCTGAAACACGTCCCAGACCACCTCCTGAAGTGGTTTGTACCATCGGATTTATATCCGTCTCCAAAACGTTTCGGAGGGCATTTAGACCTGGTCTTTTTACCATCGGATAGATATCTGATCACAGAAAACGCATGAAGTCACCAGGTGTAAAAAGCCCCTTAAGATTCAGAATTAGCACCAGGGAGAAACCGTGTTCCATGTTAATGTTATAATGGATAAATTTGCTTAAACTATGCAAATATTTCTTCTGAATGAACTTTAAAAATGAAAGACTTACGAGAACAGGGGTCAAGCTGTCCCTGAGCGGTTCAGCTCTTAAACCCTTTGTGACCTCTTAATGAACTTAATGACACACGAGGAATGCTAATCATGGCAAAATGCTATACGGAGACATATTTAAGTCAAACAGGATTAGAGGTCATGTCTAAACAGTCGTGACAGCCGTGATGGCCGTTCTTTTCTGCGTTAGCTCGAAACAATAACAGAAGATAAGTCTCATGAGTGACTATGTCTGTCAGTATTTTTGGTTTGACCAGATTTCAGAAGAGCATTAAAATAAAATGCAGTTTATTCTTTAGATCTGTGTCTTTGCTTTAGGTTTAGATTTTGCTGATTGGACAGATTCTGACCTGTTCACACACCTTTTAGTCTTTTAGTGTATAAGCCATTAGAGATATTTAACTTATTGCACTTTCAGTAGTAAGAGTAAATAAACTTTAAGCCTGAGAATACGATTAATTAAACTGTTGCTTTATAACAGTTTAATCTTAATCACAATCACATCTAAACAAATACAGCACATCATTATAGCACATATTAACTGCTAAAGGATGAAACTTATAGATACATTTATAGATGCTAGCATTACATATTAAACATAATGTACATCTATATGGCTAAATCACCTAATTAGACTAATAAACAGATGTTGGCCATTTCTGAGTAGATTTGATAGTGATCTGATGTTCACTATCTGATCACCCCCGACCATCTGATCATGCCCATATATGTTTCTTCCCCAATTTTTTTTTTTACCACATCCGAAGCACATAACTGTACAGAATGTCTTTATATACTGTAGTTTTACAATGTCTCTTGACTGGAACCAAGAGCCGGTGGCTTAGTGGTTAGCACGTTCGCCTCACACCTCCAGGGTTGGGGGTTCGATTCCCACATCCACCTTGTGTGTGTGTGTGGAGTTTGCATGTTCTCCCCGTGCCTCGGGGGTTTCCTCCGGGTACTCCGGTTTCCTCCCCCGGTCCAAAGACATGCATGGTAGGTTGATTGGCATCTCTGGAAAATTGTCCGTAGTGTGTGAGTGCGTGAGTGAATGAGAGTGTGTGTGTGCCCTGTGATGGGTTGGCACTCCGTCCAGGGTGTATCCTGCCTTGATGCCTGATGACACCTGAGATAGGCACAGGCTCCCCGTGACCCGAGGTAGTTCGGATAAGCGGTAGAAAATGAGTGAGTGAATGAATAATAATAATAATAATGAAAATCTCTGGGTTTAGATTTCATCCTGGTTAACTAGCGTGCAGATTTCTTTCACAGTATCATTTGTCTTGTTAGCTATCTGTCTAATATAATCCCTGCAAAGCTTCCGAGAATAGTTTGGATAAGCGGTAGAATATGAGTGAGTGAGTGAGTGAGTGAGTGAGTGAGTGAGTGAGTGAGTGAGTGAGTGAGTGAGTGAGAGTGGAAGAACGTTGGCACAACCAGGACTCTTCCAATCAGGTAGAAGTGCCTTAGGAAGAGAGGTGACTAAGATCACTTGTGGATCCTGTGTGGAGATGGGACAAAGTTCCAGAAGGACAGCCATCACTGCAGCCCTCCAATGATCTGGGTTTCATGGCAGTGTGGCTGGATTTAAGCTTCTCCTGAAAGCTTGCTTGGAGTTTGCAAAAAAGCATTTGAAGGACTCGGCTAAATACGTCTACACCAGGTCTAGATGCAACAACTGTACGAGAAGCCGCCAAGCCCCATCACATGATAATAAAAGAGGCATGTCTAGCTAACAATGTGTGAGTTGATGATGTGAACAATCTCATTGAGGTGTGAGAACCCATCCATGTATTAAAAGCAATTTCTCTTAACTTCACATGAATCTACTGTATAAGCATACGAAGAGAGAAGGTTGTGCCTTGAGCTGTCATGTCATGGCTTTGATTTGAATTATGGAGATTCGAAAAAGGGAACGATCGGCTCAGTAAGACGACTTTTTTACACTATTCCCTAAGGCTAGTTCTGTCTCTATATCTAATTAGTGGTTGTGAAAATTGAATGCAGGAACATGGAGCCATGCTGAAATCTTTGTTTGTGTTCGCTGTTAGTGTCTTGAATATGACATGAAAAGTGTAGTTGCTTGGTCAGCACTTGCTGAGTGAATTACCAAGAGCGTGATGATGCACTGTATGTAACAGCAGGAGGAATCACATTAACTGCCTGGGGAACTCAGTGTGGCGGTGGCTACTGTAGGTTGTTGAAATTTTGTGCAAAACACACAATTAAATTTTTTTCGAATATTGTCAACATTTATGGCGCGAACTGGAGCACGATACAAATGATTTACATTTATGTCACTTGGTAGACACCTTTCTCCAGAAAGACTTACATCTGATCTCATTTACACAATTGAGCTGTTAAGGGTTAAGAGCCTTGGATTTGAACTCACAACCTTTTGATCAGTAGTCTGATACCTTAACCAATGAGCTACCACTTGTCTCTAAGATGCATCGAAGCCTCAATTAGAAATTTTCCTTATATTTACGGCATTTGGCTTAGGATTTTTTACTCACTCTCTCTCACTCATTTTCTACCGCTTATCCGAACTACCTCGGGTCACGGGGAGCCTGTGCCTATCTCAGGCGGGCATCAAGGCAGGATACACCCTGGACGGAGTGCCAACCCATCGCAGGGCACATACACACACACTCTCATTCACTCACACAATCACACACTACAGACAATTTTCCAGAGATGCCAATCAACCTACCATGCATGTCTTTGGACCGGGGGAGGAAACCGGAGTACCCGGAGGAAACCCCTGAGGCACGGGGAGAACATGCAAACTCCACACACACAAGGCGGAGGTGGGAATCAAACCCCCAACCCTGGAGGTGTGAGGCGCACGTGCTAACCACTAAGCCACCGTGCCCGCCAGGATTTTTTAATTACATTTAATCTCATTTAGCAGATCAGGGTTAAGGGCCTTGCTGCTATATGTAGTAGTGAGACTTGAGACTCAGATCTTTTGCTCTATAGACCAGAGTCCTAGCCATTGAGCTTCCACTCTACCAATTATCATCATTGTGTTATAATTCATGTTCCAACTCCTGCAAAATTCCATCGTCTCAATTTCCCTCCATTTACCTGCTGGCACACAATCACCCATCTGGGTCTGCATACCTTTTCCATCTCGTTGATGAAAGCATTTTCCAAATGAAACGTTGTAAAGTTAAGCACAAACGGATTGAAACAACTTTATTTCCAGGCTGGAATCCAGACTTCCCTCATTCTCCTGTAACGAGACTGAGTTAAGGAGAGCTTTAAAACCGTTATGTTATGGCTGGGACACAAACATGAGAAGCTTTTTTTGTAAAACTGGTCCTTTATGATTGTAAATCCTTTATGATTCTACGAATGAATGCGGTTTTAGCTCGTAAGGACGGAGTCTCCGGTGTCTGTGTAAAATAAAAGACATCAAATTGAAGACACCAATTTGTAACAAGCTGCTTTTTATTCTGTTGTGAGAAAAAAGCTTATTTGTTTTGTGGACAAACTGCAGTTATGTTAGAAGATGTAAAGATCCTATAAAGCAGTAACAGCAAATTCATCACACCGTACTGTTTGATCGTTTGACAATAACTGCATAAAACACAAGATTTTAAATATATATATATATATATATATTATATCTATCTATATATATATAGATAGATATAATATATCTCGTCGCTGTCGGGCGGAAACCTCGTATGTCCAAATTTGGTCAATTTCATATTTTTTCACATATCGATGCTATTGGTCAGTCCCCACATGGGTCTGTTATTTTTACAAGTTATTAACCAATCTAAAGTCTTGAAAATAGCTTGAGCACAAATCTCATAACTCCATTGGACACTTCAACTGTCCACCTCTTCCTCACTCCGTGGGAGAGCTTCACGTCATATTTCTCCTCAAGAAGAGTCGCAACGAATCAACACGTCTTCTGAGGTAAATGTCTTCAAAACACTGGGCTCAAAGAAAAAAAAATCTTGACCCCCGCTAGTTCTGGTGCTCGTCTGAGGACAGGAATTTAGCGCAAGACAATCCACTGCAACGCGGACTAAACCCTGTGCACTGCAGATAAGGTACGCCGTTTTTTTAATTTCCTGAAAAGTAACGGTTTTGGAGATACGAGGATTCCGCCTGACAGCGACGATATTATATATATAATATATAAAATATATATATATTTTTTTTTTTATTCTAACATTTTAGTTATTATCTATCCAACATGACATGAATCTGTATTGATTTTATATGCTTGTTGTTCCATTTGTCCTGCACTCCAAGCGCCATGGAAAACGAGTCTTAAACCCAGGAATAACTGTGATAAAAGTGGCCAACAAGCGCAGTATGATGCAGGAGATTAACAGGTTTTTGAGCTAACAGCCCTGGTGCTTTTGGTGGCAAATTGGCTTCAGGCTTTGGAATGCTTTCCGCAGCACAGCTCAAACATATGGAACACGTATAGCTTTGGCATCCGCTATGGCCTTGCCTTTTGTTCCAGCATGACATAAAATCCCTGTCGATTTGTGCACTGCATTTTACTCATATACTCTAGCTTTATATTGCCACATGTAGAGTCTGTTCTAATAAAGGCAATGAAAAAAAGACATGTTGAAAATAGCAGCGCTTCTTACGTTCTTACTGTAAATATTTAGCATGTCCCTGGTCCGAAGATGCGTCTGGTTCATTTACAAGAAAACCTACATACCAGAGAGGAAAAGACAGCTTCGTCACGCTTGGGTTGAGGTTCAATTTGTGGACACGGAGAACAGATTTCATATATGCTAATGATGTGGTTGTGAAAATTAGTGTTCTTGATTACTTCCTAGAGGGAGGAGACATGCTGTCTTTTATCTGTTACACATGTCAGGTGGTTTACAGTCACAGCTCTGTGTATCTGAGAAGGAAACATCATTATATGTGAATATAACTTCCCTCCCAGATGATTATGTGTTTTGGACCACACTTGGGCATCTAAGCTTACTTCACATTAATAACTTGAGTCATTCCTTCTTCATGCTGGATCTCTGGAAGTGTTTATACCATTTCACCGTTATACTGCTTCAGTGTTTATACCATTTCACCTTTATACCGCTTAAGTGTTTATACCATCTCACCTTTATACCGCTTAAGTGTTTATACTGTTCCATCGTTTGATTGAACGAAGATACACCACCAAACACAAACCTTCTCTATTTTAAAGCTGTCATTATGCATCAAGCACTAATTTGTAGACAAACACGGTTAAACACCAATACTCTGCATTAATCACCCACATTTTACACCAAACATTAAGGGATACACACACACCACCTAACACCAACATTCTCTGTTAAACACACACCACCTAACACCAACATTCTCTGTTAAACACACACCACCTAACACCAACATTCTCTGTTAAACACCAACACACACCACCTAACACCAACATTCTTTGTTAAACACCACCACACACAACCCAACACCAACATTCTCTGTTAAACACAAACATACACCACCTAACACCAAAATTCTCTGTTAAACACAAACACACACCACCTAACACCAACATTCTCTGTTAAACACAAACATACACCACCTAACACCAAAATTCTCTGTTAAACACAAACACACATCAGCAAATACCAACGTGCTATGTTAAAACAACATTCACCACAAAAGACTAACACTCCCCACCTAACAGAAACATTCTCTGTTAAACACCACCACACACAACCCAACACCAACATTCTCTGTTAAACACCAAAACACATTAAACACTGACACACACCACCAAACACCTACTTTCTCTAGTAAACAACAGCACAAACCTTTAAACCCCAACAGTCTAAATTCAACACCAAGACCAACCATTAAACACAAAACATTCAAAATTGAACAGAAACACACACACCACCAAACACCAACATTCTCTGTTAAACACCAACACACACCATCAAACACCAAGATTCTAAATTCACCACCAACACACATTATCAAACACTGATATACACAACCAACCACACACATTCTTTGTTAAGCACCAACATACATCATCAAACACCAGCACACATCAACAAACACCAACATTCTCTATCTAACAACATCATTATGCATCAAGCACTAACACACACACACACACCATTAAATACCGACAATCTGTATTAAACACCCATGTTATCCATCAAACACCATGGGATACACACACCATTACATACCAGTGTTCTATTGTAACCATTAACAGTAGCAATAACACTGTGCATCAAACACACAAACACACACACAAACACACACACACACACACACACATATATTGATTAATGTACCTGATTACTGCTGTTCAACACCTGAATCTTCTAAAATCTCAACCTCAATAACCAACAGGAAATTTTTTAGAATAATAATTAGAGCCTGGAAAAATCAGGGACCAGACAGACGTCCCCACAGGGTCAAAACTGTTAGCTATTATGCTTATGGAGACATGGACCAAGGACACTGATTTTTTTTTCCAATTAATACCAAAGCCTATAAAAACCCCATTGTCTATACGATATAAAGCAGTGCTCAGTGCTGCTCAATTCTAAACAATACAAAAGTTTAAAATAGTCTGCATTCTTTAAAAGCCTCACTGTCCTTGATTTACTCGCTAAACAATGCATTTCCACAAACATGGAGGACGTTTTTGTCCATTGTTCTGATGCGTCTCTGAAAAGTGGTGGAACACTGTTAAAACCGAGCTCCTTGGGAGCCCTTAAAACAGTGTGCAGACATTCTTAGCATTTTCTCTCGCTCTGTGTCTATTCACCAGGCATCTGTTATTCATTTTCAGGTATGCATGAATTACGCTGTGTCATAAACAGCTCTGAAAAAAATGGCGTCGAAAACAACGGAGCACGGCGACATCCGGAGCGTCCTTCATCACCCGCTGTTTCTCCAGAAAGAGTGGTCTTGTGAGCGATAAGCCTTCTGAGGACTTTTCCTCTCAGATTTCCATGTGTTTGTGTTTCTAAGACTCATCCTCCGAAGAGCCGAGTCGTGTTTGTTGGTGTTGCCGGACGCGCACGCAAAGCCCTTATCCCTTCTCACAACAAGATCGTCCGAGAGGCTCGAAATCTGAGCTGTAGGGAATCGGACCACCTCGGTTCAAGGAAGATGTATTTCATGTATTGTAGATGTGACAGAATGGCTTAGGGAGCATCTTCATGGCCTCTCAACTCCAGTCCAAATAAGCAGTACAGTAAACTTCATTCTTTAGCCACTCGGTCCTTTGTGAATAAATTCCCAAAGCTTGTAACTCCCATGTGGTGGCGTGACCTGCTGAACACTGAACACCGCTGAACTGCTCCATATCCATCACAGCCTTTTCTTGGCAACCTGCTCAGACATACACAGAGGGGAGAATGAAAAAAACAAAAAACTCTGGTTTTTCGTGCCTAGAAATTGTTGATAAATTCTCGATTTCAAGCTCTCGTGTGGCCTGCCAAGAATCAGGGGCAGTGCATTTCAGTCTCAGAGGGAATTGTTGCTATGCGGACTGTCTGTGATTGTACCCGCAGTCAAAGAACCCCATTACTCCTTTAAACACCTACCCCTTCCCTTTAAACAGTCTGTACACTTACTAGTCACATTATTAGACTTGTTTTTTGCCTTGTAGTTGTGACAAACTAAAACTTATTGCTTCGTCATCTTCTAGTTTTCCTCGGAGTCATTTTCTGCTCCTCCATCACTGTTGGGTGGAGAGCTGTAAAAGACAGGTTTATACGGTATTAATGCTCGTATTTCCTCTTATTATTAACACATTAGCGTTCCTATAGTAACAGCTCTTTCACCGTGACTGGGATACATATGTAAGCTCCACATCTACGCCCAATAATAAACAGATTTCTAAACGTCTTTTTATGTAACAACATACTGTAGATAAACTATATGCCTCTGTGGTTGCCAGATATTTCCGCCAAGATGATTTTTTTGTGTGAAAATTCTGTCAGTTTTAGGGGTATGAATTGAATGCAGGAAATTTGCAAAGTCTTAAATAAAAAAAACAATTATTTTATTGTTTGAAAAATCTGGCAACCTCAGAGGAATGAACTTCATACATGTGATTTAAAAAAAGTCTCGAAGGACACATTTTGTCTTCAGTGGAAAATCTGGCAACCACATAAGCATAAACTCCATGCATGTGATTTTACAAAAAGTCTCGACAAATCCGTATTGTTTCTTCTGTGAAAAATCTGGCAACCCCAGAGGCATGACCTCCATGCAGAAACTTTTATAAAATCAGAATTAAACGTTTTTGATTTAACTTCGACCAGATTCTTAACTTTAAAAAGTTTCATCCCAGCACCCTGTTGCCGAATATTTGCCTATAAGCAAATGACGTTGCAAGTTTTATTCCCAAAAGTGCCCTGTATCTCTGGATAAAGTCATTACACAAGGTTGTAGTTAATGTTGTTTGCCTGATGATGCATTTTGTTGCATGATTGCACGCTTTATTGGTTCTGCACACAGAACATCTTGTGATCACGTGCGATGATGAAAAATATTCAGTAAACGATACAAGAAACAAGCCGACTTTTTTATTTAAAACTCCAGCAGGTAAACCAGAGAGACACGGCTGCTTGGAAATAAACAGCTCCGTAAATAAACTGTGTTAATTATCTGTGATTTTATTTGTCTTCCAAGATGTCATGTGACTCCTGCTACAAGGTTCACTGCTTTATACTTTCCTCTGGTTGTTATGAATGATCTCATTTTATAGCTTTACCGAAGTGTGCGGGTTTAAATGAAGGAAAGGCTTGTGGAAATAACCTCGGAGTGTAAGTGTGTGATGCTAATAAATATGCTTGTAGAGTGTGAGTGTGTTTGTAGTAATGCTCAGTTCACTGTTTGTCTCCAGATAACAAGTTCTGTTATAAAGAATTAATAATAATTATAAAACAAAATGAAAACACAGATCAGGTTTTAATGGCGTTGGCTAAAGGCTTTGTGTGTGTGTGTGTGTGTGTGTGTGTGTGTGTGTGTATGTGTGTGTTATAAACTTCAAAGTAACTTTGCACAACCATATAAAGTGTTTATATCACAACCGCATCTATACAGTATATTTCATAAGAAACCAGAAATGGACTAAAAATGCATCCAGGGCCATTTGTCATCACCACAATGCATTTTGGCTTGACTAAGAAGAACAAGTGCGGTATTTTAAGTGCTTTCGCATACTCTCCCACGAGATATTTTGTCCTACTTTTGCTAGGATTGGGAAAAGAAACTGGCAAATCGATTCCAAAAATAACCCAAGACGTTACTCGGCAAACTCAGATGGTGAACAGGGTAGAAGCCGAGTGTCTTCTTTTCACCCCAACAGACCTGAGAATGATTTAAAACTATTCCGCTGTTTCGGCAAAAGAAAAAAAAAAGATTCAGTCTCTTTCACACACAGTGTTTCCCACGACTGGGATGAAAATAGTGAAGAATTAATAATGATCTGTCCATTTCTGTCCATTTCAGCTGCATCAGGGTCAAGGTGTTGGACTACTGATTGGAAGGTCATGTGTTTTAATCCCAGGGCCAACAAGCTGTCAATCATGGGCCCCTGAGTAAGGCCCTTAACCCTCAAATGCTTAGTTGTATACATGAGATAAATGTAAGTTGCTCTGGATAAGGACATCTGCAGAATAAATTGCTGTTAGCACCTTGACTTTTATATTTCATGTCACTAAGTGTTTCGTTCCTCTTATACCACATGAACTTAACAACAATTCATTTTTTTCAAAGTATGACATCATCATATGAGCTGTTACTATGGAAACAAACAACAAAATGCTGTAGTAGAAGGGAATAAAACTCTGATGTATATAACTCTGCTTCATCACACCACCCTGTTGTTCATTAGTTTTCTTTAACGGCATCACACAAGGGCTTTTACACTACTCTAAGCCCCTGTGCTGTTACCCCAGGGGTAGAGGAAGGTTTCAAGGGCCTTTTCCCCTGGGTTATAAAAAGCAGCTCTTCTTCCCTTCTGACTCTTCTGGACTGATTCGCCCTGACACTCAACAGCTTTGTCCCCACAAACAAAGGAGTCAATGTCCTGGACCTGGTTTTTACCCGTCCTACCTCAGCGACAGACATGACTGCTACCCTACTACATATTTCCGATCATCAGCTCCTTGTATCCTTCACCATTCTCCATCTCGCAAGACCTTCTGCCCTTTATTACCACTATCATCGTGCCCTTTATTACCACTATCATCGATAGATCCATAGCATCTGTTCATGTACCAACTACCTTCTAGAGAGCAAGGGATATTTCCATCTTAAAGAAACCTGCTCTGGATCCATCAGACATCACTAACAACAGAACGATATCACTTCTCTTGTTTCTTTCTAAAATTCTTGAACACATTGTCTATAATCTATAAACAGTCTGGCTTTAAAGCAGCTCAATCCACAGAGACATCCCTTTTGGAGTGTTTGATGCGGTCAACCACAAGTCTCTTGTCCACCCTCAGGAGTCTTGGGATTTTGGGAAAAGCCAAAACCTTTTACCTCAAAGCCCTCGTCACTCCTCACACTGCACCTCGCATCCTCAGATCTACAGCACTGCTCGACTGGTCCCACCATCTCTCAGGGTAAGAGGTAAGTATACAACAAGACTCTTTTATGTTCTGGCAACAAGGTGGTGGAATGAACTTCCCCTAGAGGTCCGGACAGCCGAGTCACTGGCTATTTTTAAACAACAGGTGAAGACCTACTTATTCATGAAGGAAGAGGTGGACAGTTGAAGTGTCCAATGGAGTTATGAGATTTGCGCTCAAGCTATTTTCAAGACTTTAGACTTTAGCTACTGACCAATAGCATCGATATGTGAAAAAATATGAAATTGACCAAATTTGGACATACAAGTTTTCCGCCCGACAGCGACGATATATATAAATGTTGAACAGTGTTTTAGTCTCATGGTGTCCTAAGTATGTAACCTAGTGAACTAGAGTTAATGTACCCAATGATAGAGACTTAAGCACTTCTGTACATCACTCTGGATAAGGGCGACTGCCAAATGATGTAAATGTAAATGTAAATGTAAGCTTTGAAGCAGGATTAACACCACGGCAGTGTTTAGAGTGTTAACTCCACATCACGGAGCTGAACGTGTACATCGCTGTTAGAATGTTACGGCTCGGTAGATAGAGTCAGGAGGAGAAACACTGAACATCATGGAAGTGTGTGTTGTGGAGGTGCGAGGGAGAAATACACGGTGTGACACTGGACAATTAGAGGAACCATCTGCTGGTCAAATACATGACGACATTAAAAAAAGAGCTAAAAAGATGAGAAAGATGAAGAACGACAGACCTGAACTTTATTCCTCACTGATGTGAAAGTGTGAGACGAGCCGTTCCATCGGCGTATTTGGAGTATTAATAAACATCTTCTTGGACGTCACATAAAGATATATTTGGCTTAAGAATATTTCCCAGTCCCATTTTCATGTCCGGGAAGAATCTGAATTTTAAAATGCAACTCACAAAATAAAAAAATGAAAGTGAGCGACTGGTGTGCAAACCGGACCACACAACTGTTTTCAATCTGTGAGCCTCTCATTTTTAACGTCAAGTCTGCCTGTGTTTTACAGGAAAAAAGGAAAAAGCTTTGCAGGGTTTAGATTAGACAGATAGCTAACAAGACAAATGATACTGTGAAAGAAATCTGCACGCTAGTTAATCAGGATGAAATCTAAACCCAGAGATTTTCATTATTATTATTATTCATTCACTCACTCACTCACTCATCTTCTACCACTTATCCGAACTACCTCGGGTCACGGGGAGCCTGTGCCTATCTCAGGTGTCATCGGGCATCAAGGCAGGATACACCCTGGACGGAGTGCCAACCCATCACAAGGCACACACACACTCTCATTCACTCACACACTCACACACTACGGACAATTTTCCAGAGATGCCAATCAACCTACCATGCATGTCTTTGGACCGGGGGAGGAAACCGGTCCAAAGGAGAACATGCAAACTCCACACACACAAGGCGGAGGCGGGAATCAAACCCCCAACCCTGGAGGTGTGAGGCGAACGTGCTAACCACTAAGCCACCGTGCCCCACTTCTTCTTCTTCTTCTTCTTCTTCTTCTTCTTCTTCTTCTTCTTCTTATTATTATCATTATTATTATTATTATTATTATTATTATTATTATTATTATTATTAGTAGTAGTAGTAGTAGTAGTAGTAGTAGTAGTAGTGCTAGTAGTATTTACTACTGTATCCAGAGTGACTAAGAGAAGTGTGTTTGTACTGATGTTCGCTCGGAGGGGAAATGGATACGACTGCCTAATCTGTCATGATTTAAGAGAGAAAGAAAAAGTAAATGATAGTTTCAGGGCATTTATCACTTTAATTGAAATAAAATAGAAGTTTGTTCATTTCCATATAGATTAAACCTGTATATCGTTGCTGGGATATGTATCGGAAGTGAGCTTAACACCACCACAACGTAGTTTTTTAATAAAGAAGTGTAAATTGTTTTTCTTTTACAGGAGTGTGTGTGTTTGTGAGTGTGTGTGTGTGTGTGTGTGTGAGTGTGTGTGTGTGTGTGTGTGAGTGTGTGTGTGTGTGTGAGTGTGTGTGTGTGTGTGTGAGTGTGTGTGTGAGTGTGTGTGTGTGTGAGTGTGTGTGTGTGCGTGTGTGAGTGTGTGTGTGCATGTGTGAGTGTGTGTGTGTGTAACAAGCTTAACAAACCCCATGTTATTACTCAAGCCTCCAGCCCCCAGCGACGCACTTCCTGCCTTATCGCTGCATTTTTGTGTGAGGTCCAAATCAATCTGTGCCTTCCAGAGAGCAGAACTGAGAGACGCCAGAACTGGAGAAAGTGCAAAAGTTTGCATCCCTTTTTGTTTTTCCTATTACAAAATGAATTCAGATGTATTTTTCCTAGTTTGTTAACGATTTAAAACACACGAAGGAGATGTATTTATCATCCGTCTTTAAATTTGATGAAAAATACAGTATAAACACAAATACTCGAGCAGGTTCAAGTCAAGTTCAAGTTTACTTACACAAGCGCACAGTGACTTGACATACTATTTTAATGCTCAGGTATTTTTGTTAATCTAGTAATCTGAAAATTTAGACAAGAGGATTTAAAAATATATCAACGTTAAAGCCGTCGTTCATGCCTGAAACACAGAAACAAAATGAAGAAGAAATACAAATGGGGAATAAGAAACCAATTCTGAAAAAAAATGTTATCATTTCACGTTCAATATCTTATTTATTTATTTATTTATTTATTCATTCATTTATTATTTATTTCAGAGTCGTGGCTTTACTAAGAATAAACCACTTCCTAAATAATTATGTGCTTCCTGGTGATTGATGGATTGAGAAGAGAGGTGCCAATACTTATTGCACGGATAGAGTAGCAGTATTATAAGTGGAACGGATAAAGAACTGACATGTTGAATATGTTTTATATAAAGTCACAGCGCTGTTGTCTTCTGATTTGTCAGAAGGTCTTGGTTTGAGAAGAACATGCTGCTTTTTGGGCATCAAACAAAGCTCCAAAGCGCAGAGATATTTTGCAGATCGTCTTGTTGGCGTGTGGAGGCAGAAGTAACTGGACGTTTCCTCTGATGACTCATGCAGCTGCTTTTCTGTGCAAACACACTGGAATCTCACAGTGTTTGGATCAGGGAGGAAATCTGGGAATGCCAATCTGAAGCAGTCATTCCTCCTGAGGGGCTTTGGCACCGAGATCGCCACTGTTCTTTTTCTCTTGCTGTTTGACGTTATGTGGTTTGTTTATTCGGCTCGAGCAGCGTCTCAGAGGAACGTTAGAGACAGAGAGTCTTTTTATACAACAAAATCAGAGCGAGAGTGTAAACATGCTGTATAGTTGCACGGTAGTTACAGTTATTTACATATTTACACACTGGTATCATGGATGTGGATTTGTGTGTTTAATGTATTTACACACAATTGAAATGAATTTAAACGGATTTAATAAATAATGAAATCATGCGACAGAATTTAAAAAATTGAACAACATACATTACACTACACACTACACATTACACTACACATTACACTACACTTAACATTTATTTATTTATTTATTTATTTATTTATTTATTTTTAATGACCCTTCATATTTTCATCAAAAAGAGCTGTATAGAATTAGACTTATTTATTTATTTATTTATTTATTTATTTATTTATTTATTTGTTTGTTTGTTTGTTTGTTTGTTTGTTTGTTTTATTATTATTTTTAATGACACTTTATATTTTCATCAAAAAGAGCTGTATAGAATTAGACTTATTTATTTTTGTTTGTTTGTTTGTTTGTTTGTTTGTTTGTTTTATTTATTATTATTTTTAATGACACTTTATATTTTCATCAAAAAGAGCTGTATAGAATTATACTTATTTATTTATTTATTTATTTATTTATTTATTTATTGATTGATTGATTGATTGATTGACTGGATTTATTTATTTATTTGTTTTTTTATTTATTTGTTTGTTTATTTGTTTGTTTATTTGTTTGTTTATCTATTTTTATTTCCACTGCATACAAAATAAAATACTTGAAAACCTCAATCTGCAGCCAGATCCTGGACTTTTTAACTGGTAGGTTATCAGGATCTTCAACACCACCTCCAAACATCACCACGCTGATCGTCAGCACTCTTCAGTCCGATGCAGTGTCACCACCATGCCGTACAAATCACATCATCACACCGGCTCCTGACACTCACACGATGTTGTAGAGACACCAGTATCCTCCCAATGCACGGTTGTTTCAGGAGGACCTGAGGACACTTTCCATTGGGAGACATCTCCTGGAGCCTCAACACCATCACATCCCAGCAACATCTCTACATTTACTTTGTTGGTTTGGAGGGTCCAAAATAAACACACACACACACACACACACACACACACACACACAGACACAGACACACACACACACACACACACTGGACCAATTCCCAAACCCTCCATCATACATCCATGACTTGTATTATAAAGACTTTACTTGCTGTTATCACTTGATATTGCTTCTGTGTATCTGTTCTGTCAGTGAAAGCTATATTAATATTAACTGTCCTTTATATGTGTATTTACTCTATATCCTGCACATCTGCTCTTAACATACATTATATGGGCAAAAGTATGTGCACCCCATGACCATTACACTTCTGTGTGGTTCTTCTATAATCTGTTTCCACAATGTCTAAAGCACAGAGAGTCTCTGTATTCTGTAGCGTTACAAATTCCCTTCGTTAAAACTAAGAAACACAATCCCTGATATGACAAAGCTCCTGTGCACAAAGCCTCTGTGCACAAACAGTGCCGGAACTAGAGTTTTATGCATGGGGTGGCCAGGGGGTGGCCAAGGCAACTTTATAACTAGCACAAATGTCAACGTCATGTATATTATGGCTAAACTGGGGAACGAACTGATCTCTCTTGTCTGATTAACCTGTTTATAGCGTCTAATGTCACTTTATATAGCGACGTAACTTTCGAAATATTTTTCTGGAAAACTAAATCCTGATGTTTAATCTCAAAACTTACCGAAATTTGATGTTTTAGTATTAGTCTGTTTTAGTATTCTTCTCTACCTCTCAACTCTTTCTTGTCATTGATTGATGGATTTGAAATGTTGCATCAGCATCAAACTTCCAATGCTATCAAATAGCAAATTATCAAATAAAAATTCGGGCTCCCCCTGGACACCCCTCTGGCTCCACCACTGTGCACAAAGCTACGGGTGGCCGAGAAGTGCAAAACAAATTAACAAATCCGAAAACACATTAACAAATCAGAAAACAAATGAACAAATCAGAAAACAAATTAACAAATCAGAAAACAAATTAACAAATCAGAAAACACATTAACAAATCAGAAAACAAATTAACAAATAAGAAAACAAATTAACAAATCAGAAAACACATTAACAAATCAGAAAACAAATTAACAAATAAGAATACAAATTAACAAATCAGAAAACAAATTAACAAATCAGAAAACACATTAACAAATCAGAAAACACAACGACCCGGAAACGGTAGTGTATCGTTTTTGAATGGAAACTTACCTATCATTGGACAAGACACCTGTCACTCAAGATATACAGGTATGGAATCTTATGTGTAATGTGTAAAGTTCTCCGTTTAAATATAAGAAAATAACAGAATTAATCCACAGTAATCCATTCCATCCATCCATTCCAACTTTTCCCTGCGGCAGACTGTTGAACTTCATGTATAACTTGAGTGACAGGTGTCTTGTCCAATCACAAACTATACCAACCTCTTCTGGGTTGTCTGAAATGTCGTGTTTTCGGATTTGTTTATTTGTTTTCGGATTTGTTAATGTGTTTTCGGATTTGTTAATGTGTTTTGCATTTCTCGGCCACCGTACAAACCCCCTGAGCTCCATGAAGACATACAGTAGTGTGGAGGTTAAGGTTGGACTGGAAGAAGCAGAGTGTCTTTCACAGAGTCATCTCTGACTCAACCCCACTGCACATCTTTAGGATGAACTGGAACTGGAGTCTCCTCAACATCACAACATCAGCATCTGATCTCACTGATGCTCTTGTATCAGAATGAACACAAACCACTACAGCTTATTCATCTAGAGCAAAGTCTTCCAAAGGAGTGGAGCTTAATATAACAGCAAAGAAAGTATAAATCTGGAACCACCAGAAATGAGTGTGATGATCAAGGGTACGCAAACTTTTGGCCAAATAGTGTTTTCCTTTGGGAGGCACGGTGGCTTAGTGGTTAGCACGTTCGCCTCACACCTCCAGGGTTGGGGGTTCGATTCCCACCTCCACCTTGTGTGTGTGGAGTTTGCATGTTCTCCCCGTGCCTCGGGGGTTTCCTCCGGGTACTCCGGTTTCCTCCGCCGGTCCAAAGACATGCATGGTAGGTTGCATCTCTGGAAAATTGTCCGTAGTGTGTGATTGCGTGAGTGAATGAGAGTGTGTGTGTGTGCCCTGTGATGGGTTGGCACTCCGTCCAGGGTGTATCCTGCCTTGATGCCCAATGACGCCTGAGATAGAGAATAATTTCGGATAAGTGGTAGAAAATGAGTGAGTGAGAGAGTGTTTTCCTTTGCACAAGAGGCATCAGTGGTGTGTGTGTGTGTGTGTGTGTGTGTGCGTGAGAGAGAGAGAGCGTTATGTCTCCATGTGAAGGATGAGTTGTAGGTCACGGTGTCACGGTCACACATGGATATCTGTCACGTGTCACTGACTCTGGTGTGTACGATGCCGGGGTCAGAGGTCACCCCCAGCTGCAAGTCTAATGGTGTCAGTGCAGGCAGATAATAACTCTCGCTTTCGTTCTGGCGGTAATTAGAGATGAAAAACGGCGTCTGAATGTGTTTTCACGCAGCTCGTTTACGGAGCGGAAAACAACATGGCATTCCATCTGTCACACAGAGCCATGAGCGCTGCCACGTTTTACACTGAGAGAAAGAGCTGAGATGTTTTTCTGTCTCTCTTTCTCTCCTTCTCTCTCTGAACACTTCCTTAAAATCATGTGCAAAAGTTTACACCCCCTTTCCACGGTAGACCTCGTGTCCCGTAAGGAAGAAATAAAGCACGCTGCGTCATGGGGTTACAGGAAAATAATCACAGCGCTGTGATGTGATGATGTGAAGATACAGGCTCTGACACTGGAGACTCCTTCCATACATGTCCCTGTGAACAGCCTGTTACTATGGAAACGATAATGTGTTAGCAGAAAACCTATTGTCAGAGCTGCTGTTATAGACACGAATCAATCAGAATCTAGAATTCAACGCCGTCGACGTATGAAGCTGTCTCTCTTTTTTCGTCACTCTTTCTCTTTTACTCTCTCCATCTCCTGTTCTTTCACTAAACTTGCCTTGTCTTCCCATCTCTCTCTCTCTCTCTCTCTCTCTCTCTCTCTCTCTCTCTCTCTCTCGCTCAGGCCCATCTGTCTGTTCAGATGAGTAACAGTTGTCTGTGTGATGATCTTCGAGAAGGCATCCGCGATCCGCCGCTTCCCACAGAAGCTAAATAAAGACGACGCATTTCAGGATGATGTGTGTGAGAGTGTGTTCGGTGCTGGCAGTTTCCCGACTGCTCGCTATGTCAGAGTCTCTCTGGGAAAATCAGCTCTGGCCTGATGACAGTCTGATCCCATCAGCTTCCAGTGTATGGCATCTTCTGTGTGTGTGTGTGTGTGTGTGTGTGTGTGTGTGTGTGTGTGTGTGTGTGTGTGTGTGTGTGTGTAGGGCTGATTCATTAATTTGTCATGTTTAACCAATCATAATGGGTTTAAGAAGCAACCAAACCGCTGTGGAAGCTGCTGGAAAATCCACTTACTGGATGTCTGCAAATTTAATAGCAATTAATTTGTTTTATTTATATATATATATATATAAAGCTAAATTAGTTCTGCACAGTCACTTAGGAAATTGAAGATTTTATTATTTTGACCTTGTTATATATAAAATACACCACAAAAATAGTATACAAAGAAAAATAATTAAAAGGAAAAAAAATCCATGTTGGTTTAAATTACTGACCCTCATAATACCAAGGTTTGTAAATTCACAGGTCAAAGGTCACTTAGAAAAAGTGAGTAAACAAATTAAACGTCTTGAACGTAGTCAAAAGATTCAAATTCCTGTTAGAAGATTACAAGAAACCAAAAAGCAGATTATAAAACCTATTTTAAGTCATATTTGATTAGCTTAAAATTTTTAATTCTTTGCTAATTAATTTCTAAAACTAATCAAAAAGAACTGATCATAAAACAAGAAAATCTAAAGTTTAAAATACAGTACTGTATATTTAAAAATAATCCAAGTTGGTTTATTGTAATCTTATAATAAGAACTAGTAGATACACGTGACTAGATTCGATGCTACGATGGTTGCCGTGACGCTAACAACTGCGTATTTCATCGTCTTTGGAATCGGTTTTTCTGCAGAGTGAATTTTATTGACACTTCAGTTGAAAAATCGTTCTCCGGTTGTTAGGGAACAAAAACCATAAATGCTAAGACAAATCTGTAAATATTGGCACCCCTGCATTCTGAAGGCTGTATATGAAAAACAAATAAAAACGTACAGCTCTGAAATAAACGTCTCTTGTCATAAGTATAATGTTTAAGATGTTTTATTTTATTTTTACATAAAACACATTCATTCATTCATTTTCTACCGCTTATCCGAACTACCTCGGGTCACGGGGAGCCTGTGCCTATCTCAGGCGTCATCGGGCATCAAGGCAGGATACACCCTGGACGGAGTGCCAACCCATCGCAGGGCACACACACACACACTCTAATTCACTCACACACTACGGACAATTTTCCAGAGATGCCAATCAACCTACCATGCATGTCTTTGGACCGGGGAGGAAACCGGAGTACCCTGTGGAAACCCCGAGGCACGGGGAGAACATGCAAACTCCACACACACAAGGTGGAGGCGGGAATCAAACCCCCAACCCTGGAGGTGTGAGGAGAACGTGATAACCACTAAGCCACCGTGCCCCACTACATGAAACACAAAAAAAGAAAAAAGAAATAATTTCCATATTAATATTTAAAAGCTATATTCTATTCGTTTCTATGCCGCTTTATACGTATTTTGGTTTGGTGAGTGTTTTATCATCATTTGATCATATCATATCATACTTTAAGGATTGCGAGCATATTTCAAACAAACAATCACCTAGAGGCTGAATCTCGCAGAACCAGTACAACATTAAAGATATTTTTATATATTTTTTTATTTTTTCCCCATCCTTCCAGTCTGTCCAGCTTCCATTACTCTGTGGCACTGAGATTCTCTGGGAAAACTCCTGCTAGGGTTTCTCAAAGTCGCCACAAGTGTTTCCTGCATAGTGTCAAGTCGGAGCAGCTTAAAGGCCTCATTATGGTCATTTTTACCCCCCTGATCCCTTGCTCCCCTGCTCCGCTGGTGGGATAAAGGCCAGGATTTGTCTTTTCTGCCCTCTCGGGCTAATGTCGGCTGTGTGGGCAGGTCATGTCAAGAATATCCAGAATGTCATTTTTCATCTGCACAACTGCTAATTGAAGAAGGAAGTGTCCTGGTAGGAAAGACTGGCAGATGGTTAAAGCCACAGGATGGGGTAAAAACAGACATAGAATTCACTGAGAATTCACCTTAAAACCTTTTAAAACACCTCAAAAACCTGATGCAGGTTTATGTTCTGTGTAATATGACATGTCGGGAAATGCTTCTGTGATAAAGTGTTAAAGTTCACGTCAGGTCAGCGTAATACATCATACAGAGTGCTCAGGTTGGAGTGACACTAACCAGGACCCTCGGATAACAGGAGCTCACAGCTAATTTGCTGGGTGATGAACGACAGGAGGAAATGCCGATCAAGTTCACTGCTGAGGTGAGAGAAGGATGTCCTGAAAACGGTTTGCTTCGCATGACTTATTTTATAATTAGCCAAAACTATGCACCGCTTCACCAACCCGAAATACGGAATAGACGTACACAAGGAATAAAGCGCTCTGAAGCATGATCTTATAGGGAAACGATCACTGTGAGAGCTGTGCGTAGAGGCATTAACGTCAGACTTCTACAAAGCGCTGACACTGGAGACTCCTTCCCTTAAATGTTACATAAACACCTTCCTTTTCCTTCCGGTTTTTAATCAGCTACAGTAATTTGGAGCATCTGCTGTACAGTACAACAAGAACCAGCTGAGAAACCGTAACGTGTTAGAAGGAGCACATTAAAAATACATCAAGTTTCATGAGAAAAGAGAAAGTTTGGTGTCGTGTTCAAACCAAAAATAAAGAAATGAACGGATTAATTAAAGTCTCTTCCAGGCATGTTTCAGTGGTTCCTGTCGTATTTAGTGCAATCCCATGAAAGCTGTGGAAACATCAACAAACAGGTCAGCTGGAGCGACATTAAAATCATTTTCCATTGGAAAGAGGAAATAATTAAGTTTAAAGCATATTTCCTCTGTGTGGGAACAACTGCTTTAGTGTTCCTGCTGTGGAACGTGAGAAGAGACACGAACACGCAAACGCTCTCCTGTGCTGCCATCTACTGGCCAACATGGGTTCTGCAGTTTACTCCTGAGTGACAATAATCTCTGTGTCTATCTGATCAGATGCTTCTGAAGTCCATGTGACTGTTTCAGTTCATCAGGTCACCGGGGCTGTACATTATAACACTACAACTCTCAGAGGTGCAAATACTTTTGCATTCAAATAGAATTGGTCAATATAGACAAACAGATAGATAGATAGATAGATAGATAGATAGATAGATAGATAGATAGATAGATAGATAGATAGATAGATAGATTAATGGATGGATGGATGATGAATAAACAAATGGATAGATGAATGAATTCATTCATTCATTCATTCATTCATGAAAAGATGATTGGACTGGATGGATGGGCAGATGGATGGAGTGAATGAACAGATGGATGGAATGATGGAAGAATGTATGAATGAATGAAAAGATGGATGGATGGATGAGTGGATGAATAACAGATATATGAATGCATGAATGAATGAATGGATGAATGAATGGACTGTATGGGCAGATAGATTAGGTGAATTAACAGATGGATGGATGGATGGATGGATGGATGGATGGATGGATGGATAGATGGATGAATGGATGTTCGTTCTAGGGTTAATGAATCATTGGATGAATGGATGTGTGGATGAATGAATGACAGAGGGATGGGTGGATGGTTGAATGACAGATGGATGGGGGATGGATGGATGGATGGGTGGATGGATAGATTGATAGATGGATGGATGGATGTTCGTTCTATGGTTAATGAATCAATGGATGAATGGAGGTGTGGATGAATGAATGACAGATGGATGGATGGATGGATGGATGGATGGATGGATGTTCGTTCTAGGGTTAATGAATCATTGGATGAATGGATGTGTGGATGAATGAATGACAGATGGATGGATGGATGGATGGGTGGATGAATGAATGACAGATGGATGGATGGATGAAAATGATTAAAACTGCTTAACTATCCATTATTTATCATTTCTTTTTGTGTTCTTTTTGTGTTTAGTTTTTGAGTTTGTGTGCACATTGAGTATTGCCCAAAAAAAAAAAAGTTCTAGGATTTGTTTGAAAGTTCTAACTTCATAATGGGTTCTATCTGGAAACTGGATTTAAAAGAACGCCCTCTATCTATCTATCATGGTACTACATGTCACCCCTGTGGGTTCTACTGGAGGGACAAACCTAGAAACAATTAAGGCTCCTTCATTAAACTGTATCATAAGTCTGACTGTGAGTTGGGTTCTTCTGTGGTCTCTTTTAAAGCTCCATCCATCTAGCCAGACCTGCATCCAGTCAGAACAATAGATAGAAAGGTAATAATTAAGGCAGCTTTAATATGTGTGTGTGTGGGGATTGGGTTAGTGTTTGGGGGGTGGTTTATTCTCCAGGACATTTTTTGAAGGTTAAAGTTCAAGCTTTTTACAGACGATCTGCCTGGAGCCTTTTCTGAAGATAAGCGCTCTATCGCACGGTTATTTAGATGTGAAGAAAAATTGCTCAGTAGCTTCAGTCAGCACCGTCGTTTCTGACACCCTGCTTTCTTAAAATCCCTAATAACTGCTCTATTACGGGATGTGATCCTCCACGATAAATTGGCACGGGGAACATCTTGAACGTCCCTCAGCATGCAACAATACCATGATTATTATTTCAAAGATCTTTTATCTCAAGTCTAATAAAAATAGCTGTGACTTTTCCTGTCTGTAGCCTTGAGATCATCCTGTATATTTGTAAGCGTAATATTGGTGATAACCGAACACGATTTTAGTGCATCTACATTTCAAATGAAGCCATTAACAGGGAGGGTGTAGACGTCCCCAGACAAGTCGGAAGATTATTTTAAAGCTGGGGATTGTCTGCAAAAAAGAAGCGAGAGCTCATGTTGCTGACCTACAAACAACCCACTGTGAGACAGTGAGAATTCCTCTGGTGCTCACTTATCCTGTTTCCCGCCCTCTTATTCTGTAAACTTTGTGTACTACATTACAGATTTTATTACACTTCCTCCTTTATTTCTCCCCGTGCCTCGGGGGTTTCCTCCGGGTACTCCGGTTTCCTCCCCCGGTCCAAAGACATGCATGGTAGGTTGATTGGCATCTCTGGAAAATTGTCCGTAGTGTGTGAGTGCGTGAGTGAATGAGAGTGTGTGTGTGCCCTGCGATGGGTTGGCACTCCGTCCAGGGTGTATCCTGCCTTGATGCCCGATGACACCTGAGATAGGCACAGGCTCCCCGTGACCCGAGGTAGTTCGGATAAGCGGTAGAAAATGAATGAATGAATGAATGAATTTACACAGAATGTAAAATGATTTAAAATCTGAATTTAAGCCATTTCCCTAATGATAGGAATGAGGCTAAATAATAATGGTTATCCCTGAATAAACAAACAAACAAACAAACAAATAAATAAATAAATAAATAAATAAATAAATAAATCATAGGTCACCACCCATCAGCCCCAGCACACCAGATTTCTTACACATCACTTTTTAATCTTAATCTTAATCTTAATCCAAGTCTACTAATCAGGGTGCTGATCACTGAGTCACAATTTTAGGAATGTACAATCTCTAAAACTTTCTACAATAGACCACAAAAACCATGAAGCTCACTCTCGAAGCTGGAAATAAAAAAAAAAATGTGGATGAAACAAACTCTCCGCTGCCTTCATCTACAAATGTATGCAGCTTGTTGTGGTTGTTGTAGCTTTCATAAATCAATTTCATTTCATTTCAGTATACGGTTTGATTCTGGGTTTGAGTCTGGTGATTTTCAAGTGACTTTCAGAATCCCAAATATCCGATAAAAATCCAATAAGAACCCACAGAATTCATAACATATTCGAATAAATATCCTTTTACAAATTCATTTGGGGAAGCAAATAAATGTAATAACATCCCAAAATGTATGCCATAAAAATCCAAATGGAATCAAATAGAAATGTGCCATAAATGTCTAACTCGATTATGAAATTTTATGGATGCCAATCTTATGAATACCAGTTGGGAATTTCCATTAGAATCCCATTAATGTGTGTAATAGAAATCCATTGGACGTTATAATGTAGTCGAATGTTAAGCCAACTTATGACGTTAGGAGACTGAAGTGATAAAATCTTTGCCATTCGATCTGTGTATCGTTTTAAATAGGCAGTGAGTAAAGAAAGGCTGATGTACAGTGTGCCAAATCTATTAAACACATCTAATCACATACACGTCTGAACATTCATTCATTCATGTTCTACCGCTTATCTGAACTACCTCGGGTCACGGGGAGCCTGTGCCTATCTCAGGCGTCATCGAGCATCAAGGCAGGATACACCCTGGACGGAGTGCCAACCCATCGCAGGGCACACACACACACTCTCATTCACTCACACACTACGGACAATTTTCCAGAGATGCCAATCAACTTATCATGCATGTCTTTGGACCGGGGGAGGAAACCAGCGTACCCAGAGGAAACCCCCGAGGCACGGGGAGAACATGCAAACTCCACACACAAGGCGAAGGCGGGAATCGAACCCCCAACCCTGGAGGTGTGAGGCAAATGTGCTAACCACTAAGCCACCGTGACCCCCCCATGTCTGAACATTCATTCATTCATTCATTTTCTACCGCTTATCCGAACTACACTCGGGTCACAGGGAGCCTGTGCCTATCTCAGGCGTCATCGGGCATCAAGGCAGGATACACCCTGGACGGAGTGCCAACCCATCGCAGGGCACACACACACTCATTCACTCACGCAATCACGCACTAGGGACAATTTTTCCAGAGATGCCAATCAACCTACCATGCATGTCTTTGGACCGGGGGAGGAAACCGGAGTACCCGGAGGAAACCCCCGAGGCACGGGGAGAACATGCAAACTCCACACACACAAGGTGGAGGCGGGAATCGAACCCCGACCCTGTAGGTGTGAGGCGAACGTGCTAACCACTAAGCCACCGTGCCTCCCCATGTCTGAACATATCAGTATATAATAAAGAAATCAGCGGCTTGATGAAGCGATTTGCACTTTGATCTACATTTTTGGGCACAAATAAAATGATCAGCAAACACTGGATTTTCATTGGCTTGTGGGTATTTTTAGACTTTCTGTATCAGTTTAATTAATGCTTGACCTGGGTTCTGAACCCCAGAGCATTCTCTTCTGTCTACACCGTATCTCCACTTCCTTTCTGCTCCCACATGCACTCGCTGAGCGTCTTCTATAAAGAAGCTCTTTTTAATAATTGTAAATCAGAACGATCTCATTTTCTTTAGAAAGTGCTCTCAGAAATGAACTTTATTATCCCGCCAGGAAAACACACCCGGGCGAACGCTTCGGAAAAGTCCTGCCTGTCTCATTTCCCTTCACTTCCGGAAGATTCCTCTCTTAATTTCTGAGAAGTGACGAAATAGGAGATGGCTTATTATCCTCCTCCACTGGTGACAGCGAGAGTGTAATAATGGGAAGGCAGCACTTTGCAGAACCGAGGCTCATCTGAAAAGATAGAACATTGATTTTAATTAAACCTGGAAATGGTACATTTGATTTTTTTTCCAGTTAATTCATACCACTGGGGAGCTGGTGAATGCATGCAGTTTGACAATTTAATTATCATATAGAAAGAAAGTAGAACAGTGAAAGAAGCATTTGAAGCTCATTCGCAGGAACCGGGCACCTTCTGTACAATATAAAACGAACAATAACGGATCGTTGATATGTTGAGGTTATGTATATGCTAACGTTTAATTAGCATTTTATTCATCTTATTTAGTTTGCTGGCTCATACAGTTTATATATATATATATATATATATATATATATATATATATATATATATATATATATATATATATATATATAAATGCTAATGCAGTGACTACTAATGATTCTGCCTAACCAGAGCTTGAAATTTCTGTCCATTGATTTAGGGGAGAAAAACAACAACAAAGAAAGCACCACATTAAAATGAAATTCCTATTAAAAAAGGTTCTTTCAAACCCGAGTTTTATCACGTGGCTGCTCACACCGTCAGCAGTGAATAAAAGATACATCACTGTGTTAAACGAGTTTATAATACTGTTTATTTTAGATCAGTCAACATAGACACATCAGTGTGTAGTGAGTAAAACTTTAATGATAACCGTAACGCTGGCTGGTTGGTTTGCACAAAGTAAATACTAGGGATGAGCGAGTACAGCATTATCTGTATCTGTATCCGTATCTGTTAACCATATGAATTATCTGTATCTGTATCCGTACTCGGAGTGGGTGGGGCCTAACCCGGAAGTAGGCATGGCTGTTGTCTTGAAAGGGGCGGGGATTTAACCGGTAATAATTTATTTGTAATATTTATAACACCAGCTTACTGCCTTTATGTTTTTATGAAATACAGCAAAAACGTGTCAGACACACAGTGTCTGGTTACTGGTTAGAGACAGCTGAAGGTTTAAAAAAGAAAAAAAATCTCCGACAGGCAGAGACGCAATGCGAGTCGCATTCTACCAAGCAAGCACCACGTCTGAATGAACCCACGTTTACCAGAACTCTACTGGTTAGTAAGTACGTATTATTAACGTTACAACCCAAAGTAAAAAGCTGAAGAAACCCTAAACGTTAATGGAAAAGACCCGCGAACCTGAGTGACTGAGGGAGAGACAGAGAGCTGTTGTGTGTGTGACTGTGAGTGAGCAGAGCGAGACACAGCAACACAATACATCTGTATGTGTGTAGGGGAGGGGCGCAGTGACTAGCCTATCACTGTAGGGGAGGGGCGCTGTGACTAGCCTATCACTGTAGGGGAGGGGCGCTGTGACTAGCCTATCACTGTAGGGGAGGGGCGCTGTGACTAGCCTATCACTGTAGGGGAGGGGCGCTGTGACTAGCCTATCACAAAACGCTGACACAATCAGATACCATTCAGATTTTCATTCAATCCGAGCACAGATATTGACTCGTATTACTCGTATTATACTCGTACTCAGCAGAAGTGCTTTATCCGTACCGGATACTCGTTTCAGCTGAGTATCCGGCTCATCTCTAGTAAATACATCATAAACTCACAAGCTAGCAAAACATGCTAGAAAAACATGTACTTTTATGGAAGTCTGTGTTTTTTTCCCAGTTGTAACTAAAAAGTTCCACGTTCAGACTTCAGTGTTCCAGAATAAGTTAAATGCAGCTTAATATTATAATGTCTACTATTAATAAATGCTATTAATTTAGCCCTTTTCATATGAAATGCAAACCAAAGTGCTATAAAGGAATAAAACCTGTTACTTAACTAAACCCAATACCTAACTAAATATTTCAAAATAAAGACTAAAACGTATCAAATTTGTTCAGTAATAGATCTCAAGGTAAGCGTAATATTGATTGGAACTACAAGCAATGACAGTAACACAAACATAATGGACAAAAATGGAGATAATGTTTATGCTTAGTGGTTAGAACGTTCGCCTCACACCTCCAGGGTTGGGGGTTCGATTCCCGCCTCCGCCTTGTGTGTGTGGAGTTTGCATGTTCTCCCCGTGCCTCGGGGGTTTCCTCCGGGTACTCCGGTTTCCTCCCCCGGTCCAAAGACATGCATGGTAGGTTGATTGGCATCTCTGGAAAATTGTCCGTAGTGTGTGATTGCGTGAGTGAATGAGAGTGTGTGTGTGCCCTGCAATGGGTTGGCACTCCGTCCAGGGTGTATCCTGCCATGATGCCCGATGACGCCTGAGATAAGCACAGGCTCCCCGTGACCCGAGGTAGTTCGGATAAGCGGTAGAAGATGAATGAATGAAAAATATTATTCATCATACATTACAATAACATGAAATCAAACAGACCAGAGCGAATTAAACAGCCTATTATACAGCACATAAAGCTCCCTGGTTAAAGGGCTAAGGTAAAAAGGATGGTATGTAGGTATTTTTGCTGTTGGCAGATGTTACAGAGGGCAGTGCAGAATGGTTGTGCTGATGGCTCTGAAGATATCTGGAGATTATGGCTGGAGCTTTGAAGTAAAATGTGTGCTTGGCAGACTCTATCTCAAACTCCTGCTTTCATGGCACTAGCTGGAAATGATCAATACACAATTGTGTTTAGCAGCTTTTTGGTTGTTTATGTTTTTTTTCCCAGGGTGTATCTTCATAGTGCACAGCTAAGTCAGTTATCCTCAGTGTTTCTTTCATTTCTACACAGCTTTCTCTAAATATTGAGATTCCCATTTCAACCTGCTTAATCAACACTGATAGCTTTGACATTTGATGTAAAATGGCGCAATAAAAAGCTGTCAATGATTGTTAACCACTTTAAAATTGTACTTGGCCCTCATTCTGCCTGTCGCTGCAGCCCTGCTGTTGGCCATCATTAGCAGATGCCGCTCACGCTAATGAAATCCAACAGGGAGAAAATAGCAAATGAAAGAAAGAGACAAATGAACCTGGTGTCACTCCTAAAGAATAATGTTTGATTCACTGCACAGTAAATTGCAGGAATAAATGGCTGGATTGATTGAGTAATTTGAAAATTCATCAGTGGCCAAGGCAAGCTGTTTCACATCGTCACTGCCGCACCTGCTTCAGACATTTAATGTGTTGTTTTAGATGACTTCATGGTTCATAATTTAAAATTTGGAAACGAGACACAGTTTTAAATATCCAAAGGACTTTATATTTGTTTTTGTGTGGTGATTGTCTGGGGCTTCTTGGAAACTATTATACAAATGGGTCAAATTTCCTTTCTTGGCTATATATATATATATATATATATATATATATATATATATATATATATATAATTTATTGGTTTTATTAAAGGGGTACATGGTGGCTTAGTGCTTAGTGTGGAGTTTGCATGTTCTCCCCGTGCCTCAGGGGTTTCCTCCGGGTACCCCGGCTTCCTCCGCCGGTCCAAAGACATGCATGGTAGGTTGATTGGCATCTCTGGAAAATTGTCCGTAGTGTGTGATTGCGTGAGTGAATGAGAGTGTGTGTGTGTGTGCCCTGTGATGGGTTGGCACTCCGTCCAGGGTTTATCCTGCCTTGATGCCCGATGACACCTGAGATAGGCACAGGCTTCCCGTGACCCGAGGTAGTTCGGATAAGTGGTAGAAAATGAGTGAGTGAGTGAGAGTAGTTTTATTAAATTATTAATTATATATTAAAATATTATTAAATTATTATAAGTATTGTTGCCATTGTCTACATTTAAAACAAAACCCTACATTAGATGTTCGCCTATAAACCAGAACTTGCTATTTATCGGCACTCAGCACTGTGAACAAATCTCTTTTCTTTGGTGTCGACTTGGTAGAATCCCTAAAGGTCCGGTATGGAATATCACAGAGGATCCCATCAGAAATCTAATAACCCAAAATGACTCCAATATACATTACATTACATGAATGACAAGTATGTAATTCACCTCTAAATATGTCACAAAATACTAAAACTAGAACATTTAATTGCTCCTGGTGTTGCTTTGCTAAAAGAAATCTGATCCCTTTTAGGAAGCTAGTACCCTAGAAGTCTCCTTTTTTTCACACGTCCTCATCTACTCATCCAGCAATATTTTACTGTTTTTAATCTTTACAGTCTAATAAAATGTGCCCCATATATAAATATCTAGCTCTTCAGTTTGTCCCTTTGGAAGAGCCGTACAAGAGAGACTTAACCTTTCCAAAATGCTGCAAAATGCTCCAAAGTCTTTATCATGTCAGATCAAGGCAGAATACTCCTCCCACAAGCACAAGTATAGGTCTCTGGAATACTGAACAGCATCTTGTGTTTTACCGTCCAAATATTACTTACAAATCCATGTTTAGCTGAGTTTACCTTTCTGTTTACTGTCCTTGTTATTGTGAAGTTTTGCCAATCCTAGTGTTTGTCTTCATAACAAGGGAAAATGAAGATGTTGAGATCCTTGTCATTTGTAGTACAGATATTTAACTCATACCCTATAATACCAGACTTGTGTATTGTTCATTCATTCATTCATTCATTCATTTATTTTCTACCGCTCATCCAAACTACCTCGGGTCACGGGGAGCCTGTGCCTATCTCAGGCGTCATCGGGCATCAAGGCAGGATACACTCTGGACGGAGTGCCAACCCATCGCAGGGCACACACACTCTCATTCACTCACACACTACGGACAATTTTCCAGAGATGCCAATCAACCTACCATGCATGTCTTTGGACCGGGGGAGGAAACTGGAGTACCCGGAGGAAACCCCCGAGGCACGGGGAGAACATGCAAACTCCACACACACAAGGCGGAGGCGGGAATCGAACCCCCAAAGCTGGAGGTGTGAGGTGAACGTACTAACCACTAAGCCACCGTGCCCCCCCCTTGTGTATTGTTCCACATATTTGATATAATGGACAATGATCCAAAGTGCCCCTGCAGACAAAACAACCATCCCTATCCCTATGTCCATGTAAGAGCAGACAAGGTGTGAACCCACATCCAGTAGTTGATGAAACTAGTAAGCATTTTTCTTGGCCCGAGATCTCAGGAAAAGGGTGAAAGTTAGACAGACTACTGAATCAGCCTACTGGTCTGTCAGAAAGTTCTTGCCTTATCCTCACCACCTCTGGGTCAAATCTCTCACACACTCTGCCACAAGATTAACCCATCCAGCATGCCCTAAGGTATCTACGGTTTCCTTGGTTAGAGGTTTCCAAGTTACCAATGAATAGCTGCCTGTGATGCACGATCTATGAGCAAAAGATCAACATGGACAGGCATCACAGACTACTCTAACAGCCAATTGGCCTGATTGTCCAGTCATCTGAACAAACTCAAGGTACCATACAGTTTAACGGTTTGAGCTGCCAGAATCATACAGGATCTCACCAATATTCTATACCCTATTCAAGCTTGTTCAAAAACTAGCATGTGGAGCTGATCCACCTCTTTCCAGAAGGAAGATTAGAGTACACTGAGCAGGACCTGCTGGATTTCAACCAGCATGGCCATGAGAGTTTGCCTCATGTACAACTCCTTATTCACCAGTGAATTTCATCATGAGCATCCAGACCAACCTACTCCCAAGGTCAAGCAGGAGGTCACACTTCGACTTATGTAGCAAATTCAGGTATAAAGATAAAAAGATAACAAAAGAAAAAAAAAATCTTTCCCAGAGAGTTCTTGATGAAATTTAAATCTCTTTCAATGGAATATTAAACAGCATTAATCATTAATGAGCATCATTGATGAAATTCATCTTGAAAACTTCATCTTAAACACTTACAATTTGTTTGAATTCCGTTTAAATGTGTAATACTGTCACATATCTGAGTGTGGTTTTCTCTTCAGTGATAAAAAAAAAAAACCTTGGTATCCATAAGTAAGTTGGCCCTGAGCCTCCCTCGCTGTTGCTCTCTTAATTTTTTCCCCCTGCTGTGATTGATCTCGCTCTCTGCATCTCCCCGTGGCTTTGCATGTGTGACGGATCAATTTGGTCACGCTTGTCAGTCTAAGGCTTAGAGGTATCATGAAACTCTTCACTGAAGATGAAGTTGGGGCGGGGGTGGGGGACTGAATATTCAGTCGGCATCAACCGCGTCTCCTTCCTCTCATTGCAGGGGAATAGCCGTGTAAAAACGCCACCGGTTTGACAAGAACAAGCGTTTTAGTCGTTGAGCAGCCTCCTCCCGTGTAGTGTCAGTCAAGCTGAGAGAATTTAGCAGGGGGATAGGAGGCCTGATCATGCCTGTTTTACAAGTCTTATAGCACCACGGGAGAATTGGCGAAGCAAAAACATCCCACTATTCTCGACAGAACTGCTGAACGACAATCAAACTCTGAAGAGATCCAGACCACAAGTCCCAATAAGCTTCTCTCGACTTCTAAGTGTATCAGTGCAGCTTTTCAGGCATCCGGGTCACTATGAATGGTCTGCTAGCAGTCAGGTAAGGTACCTGAATTTGTCTTGCAATCTCAAAAGATGATTCGTTGCTCATCAGTTGTTCCATGGTAGCTTGTCTGAGTGTGGGGATGGTTCTTAAACAATGCTCTTGATCCTGTATGGGATGAAATAAAAATATTTTATAACACAGAGGATAAAAGGGGGTGGGGGGTCGAAATCACAGGAAGAACTGGAACTCAGCATCTTCTGCTATACACTAACCAAATATCGGTTCAATGATCTGCAGTATTTATTCATTTTCTACCGCTTATCCGAACTACCTCGGGTCACGGGGAGCCTGTGCCTATCTCAGGCGTCATCGGGCATCAAGGCAGGATACACCCCGGACGGAGTGCCAACCCATCGCAGGGCACACACACACACACTCTCATTCACTCACACAATCACACACTACGGACAATTTTCCAGAGATGCCAATCAACCTACCATGCATGTCTTTGGACCGGGGGAGGAAACCGGAGTACCCGGAGGAAACCCCTGAGGCACGGGGAGAACATGCAAACTCCACACACACAAGGCGGAGGCAGGAATCGAACCCCTAACCGTGGAGGTGTGAGGCCGAACGTGCTGACCACTAAGCCACCGTGCCCCCCTGATCTGCAGTATTTATGAGTAAATATTTTCCTGTTTATAAAAAAACACTGGAGTTCTGGAATGGTGTAGGAATGGGAATTTTGGTGGATTCACAGGCTGTCATTGTATACAGTTTAAAGGCATGTTTATAGTAATCTGTCAGTACTTACAACTATTTATATGTTACCTTTACTAGAAATGCTATCAAGCACTGAAATATTTGCTGTATAATGGGCTTGGATGTTGGGCTTGTTTGGTATCCCATTCCAAAGCCATGAGCCTACAATAGTCTCCACTCTTCTAGGGAGGCTTTCTACAGGATTTTAATGTGTGTGTGTGTGTGTGTGTGTGTGTGTGTGTGTGTGTGTGTGTGTGTGTGTGTGTGTGTGTGTGTGTGTGTGTGTGTGGAAATCTGTGAGTTCAGACACCGATGTCATTAGTTGATGCCACACATCTTGTTGCTTCCAGAGACAGTCTGGAAGTCTGTAGTGAATGATGCAACAGAATATGCACTTTTTTTTTCTCAGCACTAAGTTCTTTAAGCTCACCTGGTCTACTGCTTCACAACTGAGCTGTTTCTACTCCCAGACACTTCCATTTCACAATAACAGCACTGACCATTGACCAGGGCAGATCTAGTGGGGCAGAAATTTCACAAATTGACTTTGTGGCAAAGGTGGCGTCCTAGGAGAGTGTCACGTTTAAAGCCATTTATCTCTTCAGTACAACCCATTATACTGCCAGTGGAAGTCTGTAGACATTGCATGACTGTATGCTTGATTGTACGCACCTGTGAGCAATAGGTGTGGCTAAAACACCTTAAACTGGTCCACACACACTTTTGGCAATATGGTGTTTGGAGACTTACAGTAAAGCACCACTTTATTCAAATAGTCTACTGTAGACAGACAACAGTGATCGATATGTAGTGACTAAAAAACCTGGGTAGGAATTGCTAAAAAGTTTGGTTGTTGGTTGTTGAATATTTAGTAGCTTGTGTATAAATGTTTGGTTCATCCTATCGCAATTTCAAATTCAGGTCACGTGAACTCTATTGAAATATTTTGACGCAGTGTTGAAAGGTGTCATAAAACTCTTTACAGCTTGATTACAAAGCGCTGACACTGGACACTCCTTCCATAAATATGGAATACATTTCTTCTTAAAGAGACAGTATTTTTAAACACTTTTTTATTATCTTTAATATCATCAAGCTCCACTTCTGCTCCAGTCCAGACATTTACCTAAACTCCCTGCTTATATTTATATAATATATTTATTATAATTCTTTTAGATGAAGCAGCCTTCGTTTTTGTCACATAATTACAGCACAGTAAAATTCTTCTCTGGAAGTTGGGGTCAGAGCGCAGGGTCAGCCATGATACAGCACGCCTGGAAAAAAAACAATGTTAAGGGCCTTGCTCAAGGGCCCAACAGTGGCGATTTGGCAGTGCCGGGGCATGAACCACGATCCTCCAATCATCAATCCAGTGCCTTAACCACTTGAGCTACCACCTCCCCACTAATGGAGTACAACCACCCCTTATAATGGATTTAAACATCAACATTTCACATTGCTATACAAGTGCCTGTAAAGGGCTGTTACTATAGAAACCAGAAATTAAAACGAGTGCACATCAACACCTTTTTTTTTTCTTTAATTAACGAAACACGTTCTGTAAACGATGTCATCTTCTGGCTAAAAACGAGACGCTTTGGATAACATGAGAGCTGAAATTGAATCTACACTTCTAGCAGAAATGAAGCAGCTCTTAGAGTAATGAAGAGCGATCAGCAAACCACGGCTCTCTTTATGAATGGACTTTTAATTAATGGAAGACAGATTTGATTCTGGAGTGAATAAAATTGGAGTTACTTTTTATCCCTGCTAAAACCTTCATTTATTAAAAAGGCAGAAATGAAATAAAGAGCCTGCTGCGGTGACGTGCAGTAATGCTCGTGCACTTTTTTGTGTCTGTTAAAAGAAATAGGAACTAAGCAGCATTACCAGAGCGATGTTTTACCTTTGTGTCGGACGCGATCGCTCGTGAGATTCGGCCCACGACGCGGACTTTTCGGCGATTCGTGAAGCTGCTCTAAAATAAAAATAGTCAAGTGGTGGAATAATATCTCGTTAAATTATGCGGTTAGTGTCTGAATTTACAAATAAGTGCAGATAATGGTGATAATGGAAGGGAAAGCGGGCTAGGGCGGAAACCCTTATCGTTTTTTTTCGACTCTCTGTGCTGATGGTAATAAGCGGTGGTTGCGGCCTGTGGACCGTGTCCTTTCTGTCTTGTTATCCCCACTCTAAATCTTCGGCATCTTGGCAGGCCCGGGCCATGTGTATTCCCAAACAGACTCCCTAACTACCTCCCACGCTGCTAACCAGCATCATGACACACTCGCTCCCTCTCGGCTCACCGGAGCCCGCTGGCTATATTTAGAAGGACTAATTGGGTGTGCTAGAAATCACATAGTGACACCTCTGAAGTTGAAAAGAATCTCGAGTGCATTGTTTTCTTTTTCATTTCCTTATTTTCTCTGTTTTTTTTCTTTTCCGTCTTGTTTCCGAGGCGCAGCTACACAACATGGGCCCGGACGCCTCTTCCGAGTGACAGCTCATTTAATGGAAAAAGTAGAGAGTGACGAGGAGATGAAGCAGTGTTGCTACAAATGACTCGCTTGTCCCGTTATTATGAGGGCTCTGGGCAACTTCAGTCTCATAAGGGGCCTCTGGAGCCCGACGTTACACTCATCACCGCTCGAATAAACAACGGCAGTGTTTCTTGTGTGTACAGAGGGACGCTGGCGGTCTCAGGTCAGCGTACTGAGATGTCTCAGCGTTGCTCTCGAGAGACAGGATCACACCACTGTCTAATCCCAGAGGAACTGCAGCGTGAACTGAAGCTTTTTTTTTTAAACGTGTGTGTGTGTGTGTGTGTGCGACTGAACACTAGACATATAGACTGACAAAAGCCAAAGAATATACAGTATATCATATAGAATACACCAGTTCACATATAGTGGTATTTCTTTGTCTTTTTTTTCCTTATAGAGATACATTTTTTTTTTGCTACTGAAGCTTCGACTGAGGCATTTATCATGTGCTATTGTGCAGTTACAGGAAAATTACATCAACAATTACAATTTTTGTTTGTTAATCAGGTTAAATCCAGGACTACTTCTTTTTTCACTTATCTTACAGCAGATGCAACAAAACATCATGCCTCGTCTTTATTGTTGCTTCAGCTTTACTTTGGCCTGTTATAAAGCACTGGCACTGGAGACTCCTTCCATACACGTTAAATAAACATCTACATACAGAGAACTTCACCATATCAATGATTACATGTTTCTTTGTTTTTTTTTTTTCTTTTTTTGTCAGTCAGTTTGTCTTTAAATCATGAATAATACCTTGCACATAAAAAAAGCACAAAAACTAATGACAAAATAAAAAAAAAAAACCTTTTTTTTGTACAAACGAATCACGTGTCAGAAGAATGCGAAGAATCACACGTTTGAAAATAAGCGAATTGTTAAAGAAGTTTTTTTTTATCATATATTAATTTTTCATAACACGCACAAAGAGAAGACAAACTATTAACTGGAATGAATTGAATTGCTTTATTTTATAATTCTTATTATATTTGTTTCTAACATTTTTGCACTCAGATTTATCTTGATTTGTCTCGCATCCTCGTTATCCTATACATCATGGAAGCCAGTTTATATTGACTTTTTGTAATTCAGACATTGAAATTAACATCTTATAACAGTATTATGTTGAATTGCACAATTTATTTATTTAGCGCATTTATTTCCGCTTTCGACCAGCGGCGTTTGCATGTAAAAGCTCACACCGCAGCCAAATAACGAGCATTACATACATCAGGCAAATGAAAACGAACACTTTCTTCTACACAAAACTCATTTCCTGTCACATTTCTGCTCCGTCTATGACTTCCTGTTAGAATTTGCAGCCATATTAAGCGGTGATGTATGTGTGAGGAGATCATGATCTCGGCCGCTGTGGCCTTATTTTCTCTCAAACATACACGCGCTGTCAATTACGCTCTGCAGACCGATGGTTTTTTTTGGCCTAACAGTGATTTTGCCCTCAGCATTATTTGGAAAAAGTGGCTCAGGAAGCGGCCTAATGAGAGCGGACGAGTGACAGCCAGTTACTCCAGAGGTCTATTTTATCAATATGTTCATATGCAGGAGCATTTTGGGATCATGTGATGTATCTGTTATTGTGTTATCGTAGCCTGTTTACTCAGTCCACCACCGAGATTGCCCGTTATGTCCATTTAACTTCATTCCTGGTTCAAAAGTCATTACACGATGCTCCATAAATCTCACTCGATGCTACTTAAACCGCAAATAGCCTATTTCAATGAGGGCAACACACAACCTTATGTTACAGTTATACAGAGTGCATTGATAAAGCAATTAAATGACAAATAAATCAAGCGAGCCACAAACTCCTCTGCGTAGGCCGGATGCTGACTCTCGCGATCTGCCTGATGTCATTCTGTTTACAGTTAAATAGATGTGAGTAGAAATGAGACAGCCGTGGAGGAAAGATCACAATAGAACATATGTATATCCTGAAATGAGAAGAAAGCAAACGTACTGTAGGCAAATAATATTGCAGAATCATTTGTGAAAATAAAGTGAATCATTTGTAAAAAGAAAAACAAGTGCACACGAAAATGTACGAATCGTAACAACAACAACAAAAAATAGCGTGTAAAATAAACAATTTATCTTAATGATCAAACGATCAACACGCAAGGAAATAAATGTGTGAAATCGTGACATATCACATTTAACCCTAAGTGAATCGTTAAAAAAAAAAATAAAAGAATCACACGAACGAGTCGTGTTAAAGAAAATCATGTGAAAATGAATCTGTGTGAAAAGTTCACGTGGAAAGAAATGAATAATCTAAAACAAATCGTGTAAAAATAAATGAATCATATAAAAGATTCATATGAATCATGATCAAATGAAAACAAATGAATCGTAGAAAAGAAACGTAGGAAAATAAATAAATCATTTAAAGATTTTTGCATGTGAAAATTAATAAATCATATAAAAACCCACATGAATTATGGGAAAAAAAAGACACCATGAATATAAAAGAATCCTGGAAAAGTAAAAAAAAAAAAAAAATGCGGTGCCATCTGGGTGGGCGGGGCATACTCCCTCACCTGTCAATCATACTCTAACTTAGCAGTCTTAGGCAACAGCGAGCTCATGTATGTTAAAGGAGGAGGAGGATAGAACTATCTTTTTGATTTTCTAATTGTTCACATACAATCTAATAAACCACCAAAATGTCTTCTTCATTTATGTTTCATTGAAAAAAAAAATCTTTGTTTGTAGTTTGTAGTGAATTGACTCAGTGATTGAACTGAAGGTGAAGATGTACATTCTTTTTCTGAACTAGTGAATATAAAAAGGAGAGAGTGTGTGTGTGTGTGCCATGCGATGGGTTGGCACTCCGTCCAGGGTGTATCCTGCCTTGATGCCCGATGACGCCTGAGATTGGACCAGGCTCCCCGTGACCCGAGGTAGTTCGGATAAGCGGTAGAAAATGAGTGAATGAATGAATGAATGAATATAAAAAGTTCGACACAATCTCACGGGACATGGAAATGACACGTCACACAATTAGACTACTCAGAGTTTCAAAAAATATGTTCGTATTAAAACCTAGTAAAGATATCGAAACTAATTTTCTTACATTTTGGTTTCCTTCATAGGTCGATGAAGGAAAACTGCTCGTCATTAGGGGTCAGTAGAGGTCTGTGACTAGAGGACTAACAGAGATCCAGCATGGCTGCAAAACCATCTACTGTATAGACACAACAGTAGTTATTTTATAGTTCAGTTTAGCATCACGCTAATTAGACATCATTGCCTGTATGATTGACAAGTCGTCCCCTTTTGTTTTTTTCCTCCGCATTCTCTGAATTAGAAATGTACTTGCTCTAATGTCTGTTCCTGAAGCAAACATGACACGTCTTGCATGCTGTTGTTGTAAATCATTCACTGTTAAACGATGCTGTCTATAGGAGCTGATTTATATCACCGATCCTCATCCACACCCCACCTCTGGACTGTAAGTCGATTGTTTGACTATCGACTCGTGCTGAGTCAACAATTAAAATGTACTTACAGTACTTAGAGCTCATCTGTTAGAAACAAAAAACAAAGCACTTTGATTCATTTTCTCTTACGGCGGAACAGACAGTATTTCCAGCTGCAGGGTAAATCGGTTACCATGGTAACAGCTCATTCACAGGAACTTAAAAGTAAAGTTAACTGTGTATTAAAAAAAAAATGATAAAAATGTACGTTCTCGTCGACGTGGTGACGTTTTCTGTCCGGAGATGCTATTCAAAATTGAGACACGGAACGAGTCTCCAGTGTCAGAGATTACATTTCCCGAAATACTGTATCTACATATCCCAAACTGCCTCACAGCCAACAAACACAACCGCTGCCTCCAGACATGGCCAATTACCATTTCTTGTTGCTCTCCTGACTTTTTCGACTCTGATTTTTGCCTCATGTTCTGGAGATGTTTATCTGTTACTGTGTCTGCTTCTTCCACCGTGATGGTAACATGACCTGCTGTGATTTTTGTCTTATTAGCTTCAAGAGAGAAAAACAATAGAGGCTGCTGAGGGAATGACGGTTTATACTTGATGTACAACTTGTTTTTTTAAATGTTTCACAGCTTTAAATACAGATAGACTCACTTATCGAAGTTTTAAAATCTAGTGGAAGTCAGTGCATTAGCCAAGACATGTTCAAAGTAATGTTTATTCACTTATTCCGTCCAACGTTTTTAGCTCAGAAGAGAAAGAGTAGTAGCTACAAGCAGGGGCGATTCTAGAATTTTCATTTTAGGGGGGCTCAGCCCCCAGGGTATAGGGTTGTATACTACTAACCTTATTGCAATCCACTATTCCATTGTATTCCCTGTATTTCACTGTAAAAAAAAATAAAAAATTTAGATGTGACCAGTCACTAGAAAATTTAGTTGTGCCATTTAGTGTTTCAGACAATATAATGATGTGTGTCTTTAATCATTTCTGTGCATGGCTGCATATTTGTAATGCCGAAATACACAATAATATGTTTTACATTTTAAAAGGTCAATTAAAATAAATCATGGTCGTTTTCTAAAGTATGTTTTCATGGGTGTTAATCGCTTCATTTTTGTTGGAAGAAAAAACAACTATCACACTGTGATAAGGGCTGAAGTTGAACGCAGCGAAGACACATTGGATGAGAAACCGAACTGTGTATTGGTCCAGTAAACTGCAATTACAAGAACTGCATCGATGCAGATGTCATATCATAGCAAACCATCAATAAAAGCACAAACACCTTGTACTCTCTGATGTTCGCTCTGCTCGACGTCCCTGCGGATTGAAAAACGCGCTGAATCCATGCAGACTCAGTTCAGGGGAGGAGCCGGAACATGACGCAGCTTGTCGCCGCTTCAAATGCGTTTTTAAAGGGGACTGAAGCGATCAAAAAATAATTAATCAAAGATTTTTTTGGGGGGTGGGGGTGGGGAGTTTTAGGGGGGCTTAAGAACCCCTAAAAAGGGTCTAGTGACGCCCCTGGCTACAAGCCAAGTGTGCTAGCTAGGAAACTCTCAACTGTGCTGCTTCCTTCCAAGTTAATGTTAATTTTTTTTCCTCCATGATGTATAATCTACCAGGATAGGATTAAATCATGGTTATTAGGGTTTCTTCTGTTTTTTTTTTTTTTGTGTATTAATTGCACAAAAGTTGAGTGGAGAGACAAAAAATAAGTCATAACACGCACAAGGAAACTATCTAGGGAAATGTTTGCATTTGTTTGCTTTACTGTAACCTTACAGCTTTCTTCCAAAATGGATTAAATCCATTATTTTTCTCAAATTTCTACAAACAATATCTCTTAATGCAGGGGCGTAGCCATTTAAAAAGTGTGTGTGTGGGGGGGGGGGGTGTCTAGTGTTATCTGTTTTTTTTTTTTTTTTTTTTCTTTTTTTTTTTTTTTTTCATTGTCGGTTATCGTCTTTACTACGTTGTATGTATGTGTGATTTACCTGCTCCTTATTATTAAAACGACATCTTTAATGTCACTATTCATCATCCTCGTCCCTGTCGTGTACATACAGTGACACATACCTGATATTATGTAGAATTGGCAGAGTTAAACATGCTGTAAAATCTCAGTTCAACATTATTCTTATTTGAAGGGTTTTGATAACACACTTGTTAAAACAAAAGACGTTATAAAAGAGTTTATATAACGTTTGTCAAAGCAGCTATTTTTCCTTATAAACCTTTAAATTAAAACTTGCTAATTATTCAACAAGAGCAACAGGCAGAGTTACTAAACATTGTGCAACACAATTCAGATACCATATGCCAACTTACACTGCTTGATATTTTTATAAAAAAGGAGTGAAGCGTTTTTTTGCCTCTTTGAGCTCATCGTAACCGAATGCTGGACCGCGGGTGCGACTCGAGCTACAGTACTGGGGTCGCGTGATGATGACGTGACAAGTGAGTGACTGATTGCCGTGAACGTCATGTATAGACGATCTTAAACTTTCTTGTCTCTTTGAATTTTAAATCACTCTGCATTTATATACAGTGCTCCATTAAAACCTCAACATGTGGTGAACACAACTCTCCACTAAAAAAGTGAATGGGACGAATTTACATTTTATAAAAAGTGCGGGGGGACATGTCCCCTGCGTCCCCCGCGTAATCTACGCCCCTGCCTTAATGACAAAAGTTTGTTTGAAATCTCTGCAAATTTGTCTAGTGTTATCTGTTTTTTTTTTTTTTTTTTTTCTCCACTAAAAAAGTGAATGGGACGAATTTACATTTTATAAAAAGTGCGGGGGGGACATGTCCCCTGCGTCCCCCGCGTAATCTACGCCCCTGCCTTAATGACAAAAGTTTGTTTGAAATCTCTGCAAATTTGTCTAGTGTTATCTGTTTTTTTTTTTTTTTTTTTCTTTTTTTTTTTTTTTTCATTGTCGGTTATCGTCTTTACTACGTTGTATGTATGTGTGATTTACCTGCTCCTTATTATTAAAACGACATCTTTAATGTCACTATTCATCATCCTCGTCCCTGTCGTGTACATACAGTGACACATACCTGATATTATGTAGAATTGGCAGAGTTAAACATGCTGTAAAATCTCAGTTCAACATTATTCTTATTTGAAGGGTTTTGATAACACACTTGTTAAAACAAAAGACGTTATAAAAGAGTTTATATAACGTTTGTCAAAGCAGCTATTTTTCCTTATAAACCTTTAAATTAAAACTTGCTAATTATTCAACAAGAGCAACAGGCAGAGTTACTAAACATTGTGCAACACAATTCAGATACCATATGCCAACTTACACTGCTTGATATTTTTATAAAAAAGGAGTGAAGCGTTTTTTTGCCTCTTTGAGCTCATCGTAACCGAATGCTGGACCGCGGGTGCGACTCGAGCTACAGTACTGGGGTCGCGTGATGATGACGTGACAAGTGAGTGACTGATTGCCGTGAACGTCATGTATAGACGATCTTAAACTTTCTTGTCTCTTTGAATTTTAAATCACTCTGCATTTATATACAGTGCTCCATTAAAACCTCAACATGTGGTGAACACAACTCTCCACTAAAAAAGTGAATGGGACGAATTTACATTTTATAAAAAGTGCGGGGGGACATGTCCCCTGCGTCCCCCGCGTAATCTACGCCCCTGCCTTAATGACAAAAGTTTGTTTGAAATCTCTGCAAATTTGTTACAAATAAAAATAAAAAATACATAAAAAATAATAAATAAATAAATAAATAAAGGGTTTCCGGAGGGTTTCCTCCGGGTACTCCGGTTTCCTCCCCCGGTCCAAAGACATGCATGGTAGGTTGATTGGCATCTCTGGAAAATTGTCCGTAGTGTGTGAGTGTGTGAGTGAATGAGAGTGTGTGTGTGTGCCCTGCGATGGGTTGGCACTCCGTCCAGGGTGTATCCTGCCTTGATGCCCGATGACGCCTGAGATAGGCACAGGCTCCCCGTGACCCGAGGTAGTTCGGATAAGCGGAAGAAAATGAATAAATGAATGAGAAATTCCCTTGTACATAAGTATTTTTACATTTAAAAGCACTTTTGTGTGTCTCTCTGGATAAAGGCATCTGTCACATGGTAAACAGAACTGAAATGTAATGAGCTTTTATTCAGTGTACGTTCTAGTCTGAGCATTTTTCCCCTCTTAAATTTCTGAATTTGTGTTTTTGTTTATAGATCACGGTGTGTTAGAATTCGCCTCACAGGTGACAGAGCGATGTAATTGTATAATTATTTACACATGGGGTTTGCACAAGTCCCTCATTATCTACATTAGTCTGCTGTCACGTAGCGTGCAGCAAAATGTCAAAGTGACAGCACAACACGCGAGTTAATGAAAATTAGATACAGCATGTTTAAATTTACTTCATTTGGCAGACGCCATTATCCAGAGCGACATACGTATTTTTATCATCTTATTCTGTACAACAGAGCAATTGAGGGTTAAGGGCCTTGCTCAGGGGCCCAGCAGTGGCAGCTTGGTGGATGTGGGATTCAAACTCACAACCTTCCACTTGGTAGTCCAACACCTTAACCATTAAACTAGTGGAAGCGCTGTGAATACTTTCTGGATGCACTGTATCCCTCCTTCTTACCCTGAGAGTTGGTGGGACCAGTGGAGCAGTGCTGGTAGATGTGAGGTGTGAGGAGTGAGGAGGGCTTTGGGGTAAAAGGGAACTGATCCATTTTTGTCTTTGTAGGCAAACATCAGTGTTTTGAATCTGATGTGTGCAGCTACATGAAGTCAGTGGAGGAGCACAGCAGCGGGGTGGTGTGGAGAACTTAGGCAGGTTGAAAACAAGTCTTACAGCTGCATTTTTGATCATTTGCAGAGGACGAATTGCATTCTTAGGTAGAGGAGAGGTGACAGGAGTGAGGTGCCGGAGTCCAGTCAAGTACCTGAGCAGCCTGTGTGGATGTGCAGATTCATGTGATTGAATTAAAATGACTGATAAATTGATTAATTTAAACGGAAAATTTTTATACAGGTGGGGCACAGAGGCTTAGTGGTTAGCACGTTCGCCTCACACCTCCAGGGTTGGGGGTTCGATTCCCGCCTCCGCCTTGTGTGTGTGAAGTTTGCATGTTCTCCCCGTGCCTCGGGGGTTTCCTCCTGGTACTCCGGTTTCCTCCCCCGGTCCAAAGACATGCATGGTAGGTTGATTGGCATCTTTGGAAAATTGTCCGTAGTGTGTGATTGCGTGAGAGAATGAGTGTGTGTGTGTGTGTGTGTGTGTGTGCCCTGTGATGGGTTGGCACTCCGTCCAGGGTGTATCCTGCCTTGATGCCCGATGACGCCTGAAATCACAGGCTCCCCGTGACCCGAGGTAGTTCGGATAAGCGGTAGAAGATGAATGAATGAATGAATGAATTTTTATACAGAACAGTCTGTACCGATGTTTAAATCCATGTTGTGTAATAACCACATCAGCGCCAACGTCATGTAACGAAGAGGACTCTCAGAGTTTGTGTTGCAAGTGCAGGCTGTGAATTATTCCGCTCAACAAAGTGCTAAATAATTAAATAATCAAATAAAAGTCACAAAGTTCTAGCATGTACAAAAGGCTATAAGACACAGGGAATGTAAAAAGGAAACGATAAAAAAAATGTAAAACAGTCACTAAATAAGAACAGTAAAAAATGTTCCAGGGTCTGATCAGAAAAAAATAACGGAGCACAGGGAGTCCAAATCAGCTTCCAAAAACACAGGGCAGAAATAAAAAAAAAAAAATAAAAAAAAAAAACACAATGGAAACCACTGCTGAAAATAAACGAGCTTAGCGACGTCACAAATCCCAAGAATCTGAAGGTCTAAATCGAGACGAAACAAAGGAGGAAAAGCAAACTCACATAATAAGGAACAGGTGAGCTTCATTAAAGGTCCGGTGATTGACAACGTGGGGGTGCTGGTGGATGCTGGTGGATGCTGAGAGTTAGAAATAACACAGTGATGACTAAGATCTAAATTTTCAGCCTGTCAGTTATAAACTAAACCATTCATTCATTCATTCACTCATTTTCTACCGCTTATCCGAACTACCTCGGGTCACGGGGAGCCTGTGCCTATCTCAGGCGTCATCGGGCATCAAGGCAGGATACACCCTGGACGGAGTGCCAACCCATCACAGGGCACACACACACTCTCATTCACTCACACAATCACACACTACGGACAATTTTCCAGAGATGCCAATCAACCTACCATGCATGTCTTTGGACCGGGGGAGGAAACCGGAGAACCCGGAGGAAACCCCCGAGGCACGGGGAGAACATGCAAACTCCACACACACAAGGGGGAGGCGGGAATCGAACCCCCAACCCTGGAGGTGTGAGGCGAACGTGCTAACCACTAAGCCACCGTGCCCCAACTAAACCATTCACTAAATTTAATTTATAAATCAGTGAAAGAAACTCAAAATTGTAGCCTGGAGATTAAAACATGTTAATCGATTTAAAGCCAAACAACTGACATTCATATCAGTGAGTATCTTCACAAGTAAGTTTGTATTCCAGCATGAAAATGAGGCCTAGTGTTTATATATAAATATATCCTGTATACTGAACAACACTAACCCAGTAGCCATACGCTATAATGTTTCATGACTTGGATGGTGTGAAGAGAGACGCTGTTGATGTTCTGTGCCGATTTCACCATCTGCTGCCGGGTCTCGCGGTCTGAGGCATTTCGATTCCCATACAGCAGGGATGGAGCTGCTCGTGATGCTCTCTATAGTCTCCCTGTAGAACATATGGAGGGTCTCGCGTCTCAGGATTGCCGCAGGAAATGAAGGTTCTTCAGGGCTTGTTTTGGCTCAGTTGCAGGTGGTGAGGGTCCAGGTGAGGACTTCTACAGTACAAAGTGCATAGCACAAATCTCCACTGTGTCCATGATGGAGCGCTCTACAGTACTGTATGTGCACGAGAAGGTGATCAGTGAGTAGCTGCAGTTCTGAAATTTGCTTTTGAACTACAGAATTTTGCAATCGAGCTACAAGCTAATGTAAGAAGGAGCTAAGAAGTACAGTAGGTGGAGGAATAGCTAGTGAGTTTAAATCTCCATACAGTGCCTTCAGTGTCCAAACCTACACTTTGTAGTGTTATAATCAGGAACTGGATGTTGACCTAATGAGAACTTTCTCATGAATCTACACAAAAAAACATATATACCATATACAGTGATACCTCGAGATACGAGTTTAATTCGTTCCGTGACTTTGCTCGTATCTCAAATGGCTCATATCTCAAAGCAATTTTCCCCATTTAAATGAATTGAAATCCCATTAATCCGTTCCAGCTCGCAAAATTCCACTCCAGTTGTTTTGTTTGTGTTTTGAATATGAAAAATGTACAGTACCGGTATTTATACATGACAAATATACAGTAATAAAAGAGAATGTTAAAAAAATAAACTGGTTTTACTTTACGGAAGATGCGCACGGAGGTTGAGGGAGGAGTAAACAGGAGGAGGAGTTAGGAGGAATTACACTTTCACTTTCGTTCACTTACTGTACACTCTTAATGCTACTGTACACTCTTAATGCTACTTTACTCTTAAATGGAACTTAACTAAACTTCACTAAAATTAACGAACTTAATTGCTATAATTTCTGTTTTCTTTACATTAATTTTGCTTAATTTTCCTCATCGCTTCGAAAAAATTTGTATGTCAAAGCACTCGTATCTCGAGGTATTACGAGGTATATATATATATATATATATATATATATATATATATATATATATATATATATATATATTAATATTTTCCTCATCAAAAATAACAACAGGAAAGTGAGGAGTCTTTAGAGACATGCACAGAGACATCCTGTGTGCACAAATCAGACTCTTTAAATCATCTCTGTGGTGTTAAATTCTCTCAGGAAGAGGTTTTATTTGCACAATATCAGCGAGATTACAGCTTATAAACACTTTGTGATTGGTCAAAGCAATGTATGCTTTTTTATCAAGCTGTAAATTTGATGTGCTGTAAATTTCCTGTGAAAAAAACGTGCCTATGGTTTAACTCTTAGGAATCGAAGGCATAATATAAAAATAGTCCACATGTAACCAAACCTTGTGGGGGGTCACGGTGGCTTAGTGGTTATCACGTTCGCCTCACACCTCCAGGGTCGGGGGTTCGATTCCCGCCTCCACCTTGTGTGTGTGGAGTTTGCATGTTCTCCCTGTGCCTTGGGGGTTTCCTCTGGGTACTCCGGTTTCCTCCCCTGGTCCAAAGACATGCATGGTAGGTTGATTGGCATCTCTGGAAAATTGTCCCTAATCTGTGATTGCGTGAGTGAATGAGTGTGTGTGTGTGTGTGTGTGCCCTGTGATGGGTTGGCATTCCGTCCAGTGTGTATCCTGCCTTGATGCCCGATGACGCCTGAGATGGGGCACAGGCTCCCCGTGACCCGAGGTAGTTCGGATAAGCGGTAGAAAATGAATGAATGAATGAATGAATGATATTGCCAATTTGATATGTCCATATTTTAAATCCAGAATAATTAAGCTTCAAAGCTTTAACATCTGTTTAAACAGCGCTCCTGAATTCTGAATTCTGGATTCATTCTTAATTTTTTTCTCTAATAAACTCCTGATTGCTTCTTTTCCAGAACTTTTCCAGTTGTTATTAACTTCTTGCTATGTTCTTGCACAAACTCTGGGTTTAATCCCATTAAACTAACGACGTGACCCCTGATAGTGACCTGGATTTGTTTAACAAATAAAAAAATACAAGCTGTTGAATTGAATTTCTACTAGAAATAATCTGAATGGTTTGAGCTGTTCACAAAGACACTCCAACAGATGTTTCTGTAGTGAATGTGACATTTCTGTAGTGAACGCTGAGGCCACAGAGACATGCCGTTGAGGGATTTGAACCATATTCAAACATTTACTCAACACTTGCATTAACATGCAGAACTTCCTGTCGTGTGCATCTGTGCACTGTAAAAAAAAAAAAAAAAACACCCCAGTATGCTGATTACGTGCATGTGTCTACTATAATAATTACAGTGCTGTGCGTGTGTCCACGCTATGCTAATCCCAGTGTCTCAGGGGAACTTCTGCTGGAACCGGCTGGAAAATAGAAATGTGTTTGTACGCTGTGAGGTTACACACCTGCCTGCATAACAAACCTCCTCAAGCGCTGAATACTTTATTCCCCTTTATTCCCAACTCACCTTGATGACATCATCCGAGTCCATTGGGACTCTCTCACACCCACACCCACACACCCACACACACACACACACACACACACACATGCACTTTATCTGCTGTAATACCTGTGACCTTTTCCTGCAATAAGAGCGTGTCAGCTTTGCTTTAGTGGAACAGCGGCGTGTTGATTAGGCCTTGATTTATTTCCTAGAACATCAACAGGGGGCGACACAACATAACACTGACACAACACACACACAAACACAGAAATAAGATATCCTTCTTGTACAACGCACAACACTAATTATCTAGTAGTATCTTATATATATATATATATATATATATATATATATATATATATATATATTTTTTTTTTTTTTTTTTTAACAAAATGGAATCGGAAAGTCAAACTCCAACTAGCACTTTCTGCTTCAGCACTGATTCAATCAGTTTCATTTATTTCAAATTATTATTACACACTCACTAATAGCACCAGGGATTAGGATACCTAGTAGAATGCTAATTAGGTGATATCAGGTGTTAGTCATTAAGACGTTCGGATCCTAACACACTAATGTAATGTTTACAACAACAAAAACATTTAAAGTTAAGCGTTTGTGTGTTTTCACTTATTATTAGCTGTGGAGCAATTACAGGAATTAAAGGAAATCATATACAACATACCCTGCGATGGGTTGGCACTCCGTCCAGGGTGTATCCTGCCTTGATGCCCGATGACGCCTGAGATAGGCACAGGCTCCCCGTGACCCGAGGTAGTTCGGATAAGTGGTAGAAAATGAATGAATGAATGAATATACAACATATATTGTTGTTTGTTTGTTTGTTTGTTTGTTTGTATTGTTGCCATATTACTTTTTTCTAGTATTTTTTTCAGGATCACCATTTTTAGATGTTTTGTATTAAATGTTTATATATTAGCATTTTGGGTTTTTTTTCTGTCTGTTTTCTCCAGAATTTATTTTTATTAAATAACAATTTTAAGGTTTTTTTTCTAGTTTGTTTTTTTTTTTTTTAGGATTTAAGTATCACCATTTTTAGATATTTTATTTTAGATGTATTTTAGACCATTGATGTGTTTCAGTTTTCCTGGAAAATCTTTTAATTATTTAAAATTTCAATTAATTTTTTTCTGTAACTTTTTTTTATTAAACCCAGAATTAAGCTTCAAATCTGTTTAATCGCCAGCGATTCCTGAACTCTGGATTCTGATTGGCCAGAAGGTGTTGATGAATCTTCACTACCAGCAGCTCTGAGATTAATGTAGCTGCAAATTCCAAGTTTTTATTAATGTTCTTGCTCTAATATAGTATCGTTTCTATGGCAACAGATTATTCACTAGTAAGCTTTCCGTAAGAGATGTTTTTTTTATTCTTTTTTCTTTATTTGGTTTCTTTTTTCGCATTTATGGAGGTCTCCAGTGTCAGCGCTTTGTCACAGTCAGAGGTAAAGCTGCAACTTCCCGACATCTTCAGACCAGAGGGTTTTGAGTGTTTTAGAGCTTGACAGACAATAAAGAGACGTTGGTGAGGGAAAGAACCGGATGTTCCACAAGATCCAATCTACTTCATCAGGACGTGATGTTTAGAGAAAATTATTTGTTTTAGAGTTTCCATAAGACTTAGTGTCCTCCAACTGGACCAGTTAATGTTATTGCTCATTTTTATACAACTGAGCGTTAAGGGCCTTGCTCAGGGGCCCAGCAGTGGGAGCTTAGCGGACGTAGGAATCAAACTCACAACCTTCCGATTGGTAGCCCAACACCTTAACCACTAGGCTATCACATCCCTCAATCCAGGCTAAATTTCAGTAAAAATTCTGAATGATGCTAAATTTGTATTCAGAATTTCAGCCTGTGGTGGAAGTGTGAGGTAACTGTAGGTCGTTCAGGTGGACGGTGTATGATTCGGCTGCTTTGGTACATGATCTCTGCTCCTTGTGTGGTTTCAGTCATGGGTTTTCTGTCCTCTGTGGATGTCAAACTCCGAACTCAGACGAGCATGCTTATCACGACACGGCAGACACGGACCGCTCGAGGAGCAAAACAGCAACGCCATCACGGGGCAAATGGCTCATCTTGTCACTCAGTGAGTCATGAAATGATATAGACATCATATGGTGTGCATTTGCACCACTATTGTTCAAAAAAAAAAAAAATCAATAAAACTTATACAAACACCAGCAGATTTTGGTACATTTCAAATCGAGAAATTTAGTATTTTCAAGTTAAGAAAAAAAAACATATATATAAATATATATGATTCATATCATACTGTTATTTTTATTTTATAATAAAATAAAAACAATTTTTTTAAGTAAAAGAATCTAACAATATAAAAAAGTAGCATTGAAGTATATCATATTATTCGTTTATATTTTTATTTATATTTTATCCTGGTTGTAATAATATAATAATATAATATTATATAATTATTTATAATAATGTAATATATATTATTTTGCTTTTTCCCCATTTTATTTCTAAAAACAACTTTTGTCTTTTTTTTGTTTGATAAAATAAGTAAACCATCAAAATATTTGATTTAACTCTTTCAAATTTTCATATATTTTTTTTAATTAAAACAGCAAATAAAAATATTTTTAAAAAAAAGAGAATTTTGCTTTTTTTCTGGTCAGAACAATAACGGTCAGGATCAGAGGACCATCCTCGTTATTCTCACAACTATTTACATCCAACTTAATTTCTTCATCTTAACAAGAAAATTAACATCTAAAGTGCTTCCCCTAAAATTCAGCTCCACTCAGTTGCACACGGCTTTTATGGAAATACGGAAAAACACGTTTCCTGTTTGCACGTTAGGAGGTTGGTGCTTTTGACATCGCAGCTCATCCCTGCAAATCTTATCTGATATTGTGTCTTCTGTTTCATTATTCATTCTGCAAATACAATTTTACGCCATATTTTATTCATAAGGTTTGCTTTGTCCTTAAAAAATAACACCTTAAAGTTCATGGTGAGAAGTTATTAAAGAGTATCCTCAAGGGCAAAGGCGGGCATTTATGGTAAACGCCTTCTCTACTGCTTTATTTATTTATTTATTTATTTATTTTTTCACTCTTTATGTGCATGTGGTATTGATCAGAGTTAAAGATTATCAATGAAATGGTTTTGGCCTTTTAAAGCACAACCTCATCCATCATGTGTGCCCTTTATCACAAACTCTTCTCTCGTCCACAGAGACGGTCTCTCTCTCTCTCTCTCTCTCTCTCTCTCTCTCTCTCTCTCTCTCTCTCTCTCTTTTTCATTTCATTTTGTTTTCACTATTAGACTGACCGCAGGGCTTGAGCATCCTTTCCTAGCACTTTGTCATATTATTATTATTAATTCATGAGTTACTTGTTCTTCGTGTTTCTTTTTTTTTTTGGAAAAGAAACTATAGGAAACATCACATTTAATAGACAAACTACTAATTTCAAAACTTATCCCCACTCATGGAACTTCACGGGAGCTCGGAAATGGCACGCTTTTATTGCTCCGGGCCATTTTAAATATTTAATCACAAGTTTTATTTGATTGTAATTGCCTCACTTAATGACTTTTTTATGCTTCTATTTATGTCTTCTTATTTTGGTAACTCAACATCGCTGAAGAAAAGGCCCTTATTGCATCTAAATGAAAAGAAATAAATAGATACATAAAGTAGGTTTGGTAATAATTTTGTCTCTTTATTAGGCAATATCTACAAACAACTGTCCAAATACATGGACAGGCTCTGAGGAATATTCGTTAATAAACAGAGGCAGATTGTATCTCTGGGTTAAGTCTTTTAAATATGAGATAAAAACATCAACACTCTTTAGTTTCAGCAACCTCACAGTAAACAAAACAAAATAAAACAAAGAAATATTAAACAAAACAACGTGAACTGAGGCGGCACGGTGGCTTAGCGGTTAGCACGTTCGCCTCACACCTCCAGGGTTGGGGGTTCGATTCCCGCCTCTGCCTTGTGTGTGTGGAGTTTGCATGTTCTCCCCCGGTCCAAAGACATGCATGGTAGGTTGATTGGCATCTCTGGAAAATTGTCCGTAGTGTGTGATTGCGTGAGTGAATGAGAGTGTGTGTGTGTGTGTGCCCTGCGATGGGTTGGCACTCCGTCCAGGGTGTATCCTGCCTTGATGCCCGATGACGCCTGAGACGCCCCGTGACCCGAGGTAGTTCGGATAAGCGGTAGAAAATGAATGAATGTGAACTGAACAAAAAATTGAACCAATTCAAAACAAAAATTTTATCAAAACAAACTAAAACGAAACAATACAATTGTTCTGAAACCAAACAAAATAAACTGAACAAAAATAAAAACATAAATAAATCATTCTGAAACCAAACAAAATGAACCAATCTGAAAAAAAAACAAAATAAACTGGAGAAAAAAAAAAACAATAATAAAAAAAAGAAACGGAACCTAAAACAAAACAAACTGAAGCAAAACAATACAAATCAAATGCTGCATTATGAGATAAATCGAATATCTTCATTTTTAGCTAGTTTTTATTCATTTAAGGTTTATAATGATTCTTCTGACGGATCATTTTGCTTCTTTATATAAATAATGACTTTGATTGGATATTGATAATGAGACAGTTTAAGATAATGTTTGTATTTATGTTTGTATTATGTTTGTATTTATTTAACTCATCTAATAAAAAATAACTTAATATGTACGAAAATATGCTTATTATTAAATAAAGTTTATTGTCATTATATAATAAGAACTTGTGAAGAGTGATAAAGCATTTACATACATTTACAGTTCAATAATTCAAAGAATGCGTAAGGTGCCATTAGTTTTTGGAGTTTGAACTCGCTGTAGGATGAAGCCTCCAGTATGGACCTCCAGGCATCTTGCAGCTCTCTTGGGCACTTCTGTGATGGATCTTCATTTCTTCACTCCCAAAAATTCCAGACGCTGAGGGCTCTTGACATCTGAAAGATCAGATTCTTGTACATGGTGAACTTTCTTTCAAAGGCCTCTTCCAAGATCTCAGCTCCAGTAGGTTTGTTGATATGGACGATGTCCAGTCTCAAGGTGCTAGCACAAGATAACTAGGGACCTTCAGTTTCTGCTCAATGTCCATCAATAGCTCAGGATTCCTGAAATGGGGGATGAGTGTTGTGCTCACCAGCTATAATGAAGATCTTGGTACTTGGTACAGGGTTAAATAACCCTGTTCTCACTTGATCTTCATCCATGATCTACCTAGAGTAACAAAAAACAGCCCAGCAGCTTGCCATAGATTCTACAAGTCCATGGTACTGTACGAAATGGGATGGTGGACTAGAGTTCATGCATTCAGAAGGTCAAGCCCAGATTCAAGCCCCAGTACCACCAAGCTGCCACTGTTGGGTCCTTCATCAAAGCCCTTAACTCTCAGCTCCAGTGTTCTGTATCATGGCTGACCTGGGATTCTGACTCTAACTTTCTAACAAGCTAGGTAATGGATTACACTGTGTATTTGTATTGTACAGTATATGTGACAAACAAAGGCCTTTTTTTCTACTAAAGTGATGTAACTTCATTCCTCCGAAAAATTTTCTCTCAGCTGGTGTTTTTGCTGATTGTGGAGAAAAGTGCTGCCTTAAACATGTCACTCCAAAACTCTCCTAAGTGTTCAGCTGGGTTAAGATCTAACGGAGATGACGAGCAATAAAAGACTAAAGTTGTGTTTGTCACTTCACAGAAACCTGAACTAATGTTTGTAGAGACAAAAACGGAGGCAGTCAATTCACAACACTACAAAAGGGACACTTGGAAAATGGTGGCAAATAGCATTGTGACACACTGTCATATGCCTAAAAGTGGAAATTCAGAAAGTTCTCATGTAACCCGCCACAGCAAAGTGGAGCGGACACGCATCAGTCAGCTTCGAATCGATCAGCGACGCTGTCCAAAGTTCCTTTCTTTGAGGAAAACCATCATTGCGCTCTGACCCGAGGTAATCGAAAGTGACGCCTCGACAACTGTCGTCTAGCGCCCATAAAGCATCAGGAGGAGGGAAAAAAAACAGCAGTGATGACAGACAGGTCTAGCACGAGTACACAGTCTGTGGACACACTGCAGTGTGTCTGACCGGCTAAGCGGCCTTCAAATGACACTGTCTAGCTGCCGTGAACACTTTGACAGTAAAAACACCTGTGTCAGAGCTCTATTTGTCGATTACCGCTCAGCACTTGAGACCGGGATAATACAGAGGAAAGTTGTCATACAAGTCAGAAATAAGGGTTTTCTAACTGCACCTGCAAGTTCAGCTGCCTCCTGGCTGGTGTTTGGAGTTTCTGACAGGTAAACCTGAGGAATCAAAGAGGAGCGAACAGAATTCAAAACCACTTACTCTGACCCTTCATGCTCCATGAAGCTGCTGCAGGAATCCAGCTTTCTTTTTACATGCGATTTCACTGCTAAGACGGACGCATGACGCCACTGATGTGAAGAAACGCTTTTACAGAGCGATGTCAGGGTTTTCATGATCATCTCTGAGACTGATGGATGTTCTTGATCAAATGTGGAGAGACAGAGAGAGAGAGAGAGAGAGAGAGGGAGAGTGTTATTCCTCAGTGTTTTAGGATTACATCTGATTGGTCAGTAAGTGATGATTTATTTTCTTGAACAGGTTTGTATCAGGGGGCACGGTGGCTTAATGGTTAGCACGTTTGCCTCACACCTCCAGGGTTGGGGGTTTGATTCCCGCCTCTGCCTTGTGTATGTGGAGTTTGCATGTTCTGGAAAATTGTCCGATCTCTGGAAATCTCTGGAAAATTGTCCGTAGTGTGTGATTGTGTGAGTGAATGAGAGTGTGTGTGCCCTGTGATGGGTTGGCACTCCGTCCAGGGTGTATCCTGCCTTGATGCCTGATGACGCCTGAGATAGACACAGGCTCCCCGTGACCCGAGGTAGTTCAGATAAGCGGTAGAAAATGAATGAAGGTTTGTATCAATGGCGTATGCAGTAAATAGATTCCACATAAAAGTGTGATTGGTGATGTGAAGTTTATTTAACATTTGATGAAAGGAGTCTCCAATGTCAGTGTCAGTACTTTGTAGCAGTCAGAGTTAAAGCTGTGCCTATGTGCGCTGCGTCTGTAATGAGACAAGCTACGTTTTTGTGTTTGTTTGTTTGTGTGTTTTTTAATGAACTTCAAGAGAAAAAGAGAGTTATAAATGTTCCATAATATTAAACATACCTTGAAAAGTTCTATTCTTCAGTAAATAATTCATTTCATCTCTCCGTCTCAACACCCTGTCTCTCATTATTTATCTCTAACAGCACGACTCTGTTAGAGTGATTTGATTTTTGTGCTAGAATTTGGGAAACTGTACCGGGTACCTGAAAAATATTCTGACTACGTTTATTTACGTCTGACTATGTTTATTTATGTCTGACTATGTTTATTTATGTCTGACTATGTTTATTTATGTCTGACTACGTTTATTTACGTCTGACTATGTTTATTTACGTCTGACTACGTTTATTTACGTCTGACTACGTTTATTTTCGTCTGACTATATTTATTTACGTCTGACTACGTTTATTTGCGTCTGACTATATTTATTTACGTCTGACTACGTTTATTTGCGTCTGACTATGTTTATTTACGTCTGACTACGTTTATTTACGTCTGACTACGGTTATTTACGTCTGACTATGTTTATTTACAAGAACATTTTAGAAAAAAAAAGTATGTTCTTATATAATACATTTAATACGTCTTCACATTCTCCGTCTAAATCATTTTAAGAAACATTTTCAGGCATTAAAATATACAAAATTTTAAGCAGACTTATGGAATTGTTGGTCTCTCGGTCAGGAGATGTGATCCAGTGCCTTACAAATTATAATGCTGATTTTTTTAACCATAGACTCAATCAACTGGGACTTTTGGAGTTAAGGGAATGATCCATTAAGCATTTAGTGGAGAAACCTGCAATGAAGTGCCCAAGAAGCCCATTTTTGAAAAATAGATCCCGTAATTATTTGAAAAAAAAACCTAAAGGAACCTTTTTTAAGATATTGACAGTTACATCTCACACTTCACATGCTAGATCGCAAAGTTTTTGAGTTTCTTTGGTTGTGCTTCTGAGGAAAACCTGAAAAGTTCTAGAGGTGTCTGTACATTTTTACGTTTTATGGCCAACCCAAATCCGGAGTGACTTACTTCTTACCTCATTTACAACTGAGCATTGAGGGTTAAGGGCCTTGTTCAGGGGCCCAGCAAGTGGCAGCTTGGTGGAACTCGCAGCTTTTCAACCTGTAGTGCAACACCTTAACCACTAGGCTACCACATCTTCATTCCACATCACATGTAGAACCGTACAAAGCTTCAGAACTGGTTTTATTTACAGTATGAGAACCCATAAGAACTCATTATTATTATTATTATTATTATTATTATTATTATTATTATTATTATTCCACGTAACCTTAAAAGCAGCTTAAACCTGCAAATTGGATAAACCTTTGATTCTAAAAGATGCCATGTTTCAGTTGTGGGAGTTTCACTGATTGTGTATTTGTACTAAGTGACAAAGTTTGATTATTAAATAAACCAGTTAGCAGCACAAGAATCAAGAAAATCCATGTGTCATGTTTTCTTGCGTATTGAACAACAAACTCTCTACTATTAGCGTTTCAATCAACGCAAGCGATTCTTTTTGTTAGATATTTACACATTACAAAGTTATTGATGCCAAACACTGCAGCATGCTGCGTGAATCAATTCGCTAATTAAATGTAAATTAAAATACAAATCCTGTCATTAATACCTACGTACTGTATCACCGACGCTGACATTTTGCCAACCGTTATATTTGACACGCGAGCGTTTAGCATTTTCATTTTCATAATTGTTTTATGACAAAGCACATCGGGATTTAGTTTATGAATTTATGCGTGGAGTTCCACCGCGTCAGCCAATCACTGTCAATATTTATTCAGGAAGCGCTCCGTCATTCGTAGCGCTGCGGCTCGATCCCGCCTTTTCTATTGGCTCAGAAGAACCTCTGTAAAAAGTTCCTCTCAGCACATTCCTGAATAGATTTCAAGTAGAAACTCTTAGTTAAGAACCTTTAGTGGCACTTCGGGGGAACTTTTATCAGTGAGATACATACTGTTAGATTGCGAATACGGCCGCTGGTCTTTGAGATGCTGAAAAAAAAAGTCTGTTATGGAATTTGCTAACAGAATCACTGAATAGAGAATCAGATGTTCAGATGTTGTTGAATTTCCCAAACAGCGTCATGCATTATACATTACAATATAATACAGTGAGGATTTGCAGCCGGGCTCCATCGTTTTTAAATAGATAGAATAAAGAAGCGAGGAAATAAATGTGTCTAGTGAGCCGAGATTATGGGATTTAGAGGGAATGGTTGGTCAGTATTAAAGAAAATGGTTTAATATGAAATATCTTTTACATTTTAGAGCTCGCGGTCTGATTTAATGAACCGTGTAGGCCGTTCCATGCATACGACGGATTCCGTTAATCCGCAATGTAAAGCATTTAAGCTGTGAAATGTAAAGGAGACACGTGGAAACGGTCTACTGTTCGGAGGAAGTAATCAAGAGCCTCACAAATTATATTATTATTATGTGGAGTTTAAAACTTTTAGTGCACTAGGAAGCTTTAGAACCAAAGAACCTCTGAGGAACATTTCTGGATTTGGAAGAACATTTTTCTGAAAGATAAAACCAATGGATTAAACCATAATACGTTTCATTCAAGTATTCAGTGGAGAAACCTGCAATAAAGTTCCTAAATCATTGGAATTTAGAACACAATAATATCTGAAAAACTTCAAGGAACCCAAAGAACCATTTTTTCTCTGGTTACATCTCACAGGCTTTACAGTTTCTTTGTTACAGTTTCTTAAGGTTCTAGAGATGTATGCAGAAGTCTACAGTGCTTCAGAACCTCATAAGAACCTATAATTATCCAAAGAAACATCGAAGAACCCTTTTTAAATACGAGTGGTTATATTTAACTTTTATGGGGGTTTTATGGGGGAGGAAATGATTTTTGAAAGATTGGCACTCTTAAATCCAAGGGTAGCCCTCAGAACTGGTGTGAAGTATGAAGAACCCTAGATCAAAGTGTTTCCTTTAAAGACAGGCTTTTAAGAACCAGAACCTAGATCCAGAAGCTTATGATCTGTATCTAGGGTTCTATCTATTCTAATCAGTTTCAGGGCAAAAAAAAGAAAGATGAGAACCCTTTGTTACCCCAGGAACCCTTATTTATTAGATCGTACAGGTAGATCTCATCCTTTGCTGTTAAAAAAAATAAGGGGAAAAAATATCTAAAGTCCTTTGGTTGTCCTTCTGAGGTACATTTTCCTAAACTCTTCGTGTCAAGGACAATCTCTGATCAGAAACAGTTCCTAGTAGAACCATTTTAGAGAACTATAAAACTATTTAAAGGTTCATTTGTATTGAGAGGAATCTGGAAGCCAAGAATCCTGAGGAACCCGTGAAGAACCATGGTTGAGAGTGATACGTGGGACGTGGTAGCTTAGTGGTTAAGGTGTTCGACTACTGATTGGAAAGTCATTGGTTCGAATCCCAGGTCCACCAAGTTGCCACTGCAGGGCACCTGAGCAAGGCCCTTAACCCTCAACTGCTCAGGTGTATAAACTGAAATAAAAATGTAAGTCACTCTTGATAAGAGTGTCTGCTAAATAAAATGAAAATAGAGTGATGTATTTTAGGTCCATTCAAATGAATGAAAACCAAAAAATGAAGATGAACAGAAGATGACGGAGGTCTGCGAACGTTCTGTTTCACGTTTTCAGTCGTGCACGCATCAATCAGTGCGACACACACGTCGAACGTCTACACACTGCTTAAGAAACTGCACAGGGGTCTGTAACGATGACAGACCAGTTATCACAGCGCATCATTAATGCTATTACTCACCCGCGTTTAACGCTGTGACTCGACTGTCTTTTGGTTTGCTCTGGGTTTTTTTTTTTTGTTTGTTTTCTTTTGTTGTTAAACCCACACACACTGCGCATTATGATATTCATTATTATTAGCACGCTGTCAAGAGCTGTCTTGGTGGCGCTACACCTTGCTGTCACACTCGGTGAATTCATTAATGTCCCACAAACTGCCTGCTGTTATGCTCCTAACGCTTCTGCATTATTGTTGCTGTCTGCTTTCTGCTTTGCATCATTATTTCTGCACAGAGACTCTGGTGCTCTGTTAGTTAACAAATAGATTAAGTATATTTATACCACAGCACTGCTAAAATTCTCCAATCTGATTGGTCGGAAGTTTGATCCGCGAGGCGAATCGCAGGTTGATATTAACACGGAATACGTTAGTGTTTCTATGGTAACGGCCCTGTCTGTTGATAAGATGTTGATTTTAATTCTTCTGAAAGGAGTCTCCAGTGTCAGAGGCAGTATTTTGAAGTTTTGAGGAGAAAAGAGTTTACAGTTTCTCAGTTATATGATAAACACAAGATTATATGTAACTATAAAATAAAACAAATGACGTGTGATTCTTTAAATGCAAACTATTATTGTTATTATTATTATTATTATTATTATTATTATTATTATTATCATTATTTATTGATTTTATGAAAAGTAATAGTATACATCTAAATTATGTTCATATATTAAAAATAAATAAATAAATAATCTAAAAAATATATAAAAAATTATATATATAAAAACAAAAAATTCTAAAAAGAAATTGTAGGAAAAAATAATCTAAAAACAAAAATACTAAACTAAAACAAAAGTTAAAACCAGAAATCTTTAAAAAACTAAACAAGATAAAGAAAATAAAAATGTATAAAGAAATACATTGATTCTGGTTTTCTGAAATAAACAAACAACAAACAAACAAATAAATAAATAAGATTATGTCATGTTGTAGAGAGGATGTTAATTCATCTACCATTAAAGATTTTTTTTTAAACACGCACGCGCACACACGCGCACGCACACGCACACACACACACACACACACACACACACACACAAACACACATGCACATGATCACATGTTCCAGTTCTGTGAGTAATACATTTTCCATAAGCTAACAGTTTTTTAATAAGGTTAAACAGGGCACAGAGCCTTTGTCTGCTCCTTTTAATGACATCCGTCTCTTTGATTTGTCTGAAACTCATTTTGCCGAGACATCAGGAGTCGGAGCTGCCTGCTTTCACTCAGCCCTCATTTTGTCATTTTGTCTCTCCATAAAGCCAAGAAGAGGTCTCTTGTATGAAACAAAGAGCCCTGAATTACAGCGTGTCATCAGCCATCTCCACAAATGTCTCGATTGTAGCCACAGCGCTTTCGGACATCCTCGATATTAATGACCAAAAAAAATAATAATTCCTTCTAGCTCTTGACCTGAATAGCGCTTTATTGGGATGAAAGGTAATTCAGGCCAATGAAGAGTGATTACGTCCATAATAATGGAATTTTTCTGAATTGTTCTGATTGGCAGTGCTGCTTTCAGAGGCACACCGAGGTCACCAATTACAGTCATCAGTCAAAGCAGCACAAAAACACACAGAATCAGGGGGAAAAGTTTCAGACTTTTTTTTAAAGAATTAGTCGTGACCCCGATTTGTCAAATTTGACCTCGTTCTTTGTGCATTAGCATTACAACCACAACACTCAAGGGTCATGCAAGCGTCCACTTTCTGCACAAGGAACAGGATGAAAATAAATGTACAAAAAAGAAACAAGAAAGAAAATAAAGGTTTAAAAAATCGCTCGAGAAATGAATCTACAAAAAACAATCAGAGTAAGTGAAAGAGATCGTATATAAATATGTAAAATTAAGAGCGTAATGAAAGTCATGGAATCAACTAAAAAGGTGAATTGTGTAAATAAAAAAAAAGCCAAATCGTGGTATAAAATTAATAAAAGCACATTTAGAAATAAATTCATTTTGATTGTATGACACATCACATGAAAAATAACTGTGTAAAAAAATTACCTATAATATTTTAGAATTATTGTAAACAATCAAACATTAAAAAAAGGAATAAAAGAAAATAAAAAAGATGTAATGTTTATATAATAAACTAAGTATTATATTGTTTTTCTTTGAAAAGTAATTTTTTTTATCAAATCATTTTTACTTTTTTGCTAGTTTTACTATTTACATTTTTTGATAGATTTTTAAAAATGTATTTGTTAATTGTACGGCTGGATATGAGCTGAACTTTTAATGTTATTTTATAGTTTAAAACTTCTGCAGGACGTTGGCATTAAAATGAAAAAACGTGTTTAAAATTAAAATTTAAAAAACCTCTAAATATATTTAAAAAAGATTAATTGTCTAAGCTTGAGACAAACAGACATACAGAGAGAGAGAGAGAGAGAGAGAGAGAGAGAGAGAGAGAGAGAGAGAGAGAGAGAGAGGTGAGAGAGAGAGAGAAGTGTGTGTGTGTGTGTGTGTGTGTGTGTGTGTGTGTGTGAGAGAGAGAGAGAGAGGGTTGAGAGTGAGAGAGAGAAGTGTGTGTGTGTGTGTGTGTGTGTGAGAGAGAGAGAAAGAGAGAGAGAGACAGACAGACACACAAACAGACATACACAAAGAGAGTGAGAGACAGAGACAGAGAAGTGAGAGAGAGAATTAGAGAAAGAGAGAGAAGTGTGTGTGTGTGAGAGAGAGAGGTGTGTGTGTGTGTGTGTGTGAGAGAGAGAGAGAGAGGTGTGTGTGTGTGTGTGTGTGTGTGTGTGTGTGTGTGTGAGAGAGAGAGAGAGAGAGAGAGAGAGAGAGAGAGAGAGAGAGGTGAGAGAGAAAGAGAAGTGTGTGTGTGTGTGTGTGTGTGTGTGTGTGTGTGTGTGTGAGAGAGAGAGAGAGAGAGAGAGAGAGAGAGAGAGAGAGAGGGGAGAGAGTGAGAGAGAGAAGTGTGTGTGTGTGTGTGTGTGTGAGAGAGAGAGAAAGAGAGAGAGAGACAGACAGACACACAAACAGACATACACAAAGAGAGTGAGAGACAGAGACAGAGAAGTGAGAGAGAGAATTAGAGAAAGAGAGAGAAGTGTGTGTGTGTGAGAGAGAGGTGTGTGTGTGTGTGTGTGTGAGAGAGAGAGAGAGGTGTGTGTGTGTGTGTGTGTGTGTGTGTGTGTGTGTGTGTGTGTGTGAGAGAGAGAGAGAGAGAGAGAGAGACAGACAGACAGACAGACAGACAGACAGACAGACAGACAGATAGACAAACAGACATACAGAGAGAGAGAGAGAGAGAGAGAGAGAGAGAGAGAGAGAGAGAGAGACAGAGAAGTGAGAGAGAAAATTAGAGAGAGAGAGAGAGAATTAGAGAGAGAGAGAGAGATTTGCAGGTCAGTAAAATCTTTGTGTCCAGTCGACCGTCTCTAAGAGCCTTTATAAAATAATTACGAAGGACACGTGAGTCACATGATCACAGAGTCAGTCAAGCTGTTAACACGGTCAATTTCAGGTCAAAAGCTGAACACTCTCTCAGCACTCGTGTGTTTGATCAGGAGGAAAAACGGTGCTAATGCAGCACTTAAAGCTCATGAGAACCAGACGATCCGGTCTGATAGAGTCTGTCTGACACTCGCTCGGCCCGAGAGCTGGACTGTATACATTATTATAACTGTATGATGATGATGATGATGATGATGATGTGTCCAGGACAGAACAGGATGAGAGACACACCTCTCAAATAACAGACGTGTCTCTTCATCTCCTGATTGTCTTTCTTTCTTTTTTTCTTTCCATCTATCTTTTATCTATAGTTCTGATGAAAAATTTCGCCTTCTTCGCATCTTATTGCCAGCTGCTTTCCAGCTCGCTTCAACTCTTTAATTACGGGAGGAAAAAAATGCAGACACTGGAAGTGAATTGCAGATAATGAGAGGAAAGGTTGGCTTCTCTCTCTCTCTCTCTCTCTCTCTCTCTCTCTCTCTCTTTCTCTTACCTCCTCCTTCTCCTCCTCTTCCTCTCTTTCATGCAGCCTGTAAACCACTCTTTATTTTTCCTGTCAGTGGTGGATGCTCCTCCAGGACAGCTAGAAGCCTAATGAGGTACAGGGGAGACTTCAATAAATAACTCTCTCTCTCTCTCTCTCTCTCTCTCTCTCTCTCTCTCTCTCTCTCTCTCTCTCTCTCTCTCTCTCAGTGTGACAGTAGGGCCGGAGCTCTGGATATTTGGCAGCCACTAGCTGAGCTAAAGGGGTGTGTTGGAGATTCACACCGAACAAACTCAGCATGGGAGCGAAGAAGCGAGACTTCCAGAACTCCAGAGAAAAAAGAAAATTCCAACTTACAACCAAAGAGTTTTTATATTTTATTAATTTATTATTATTATTATTTTTTAACTTTTTAAGATTTTAGTTACTTCTATTTTTTTTTTTTGTTGTTGTTGATTTGTTTTTTTTTTTTGTTTGTTTTTTTAATTCCGTTTGGTCCGGTCACTTCGGTCCTATTTAGATTTAATCCTCCAGGTTCTGCACGTCAGCGTGGTTTCTACTAATGGGATAAATTGTGAAAAACACGTGAAAGAGCAAAGCGAACTGGCAGAAACACACGTGAGGCTGTGTGAAAGTCACACGTCGGTGAATCATCTACGATCAGGGACACGGGCTGGGTGTGGAATAAAGTCCATGTGTAAAATAACATACGCTGAAAACAAATTATTTTTGATACATGAACATTTAAAATAAAAATCATGTGAGAATGAGCGCAAAGAAAAAGTAAAAAAAAAAACTTTTAAACTCCTTTAAAAATATACTATCATGTAAAACATTCATTCATTCATTCATCCATCTTCTACCACTTATCCGAACTACCTCGGGTCACGGGGAGCCTGTGCCTATCTCAGGCGTCATCGGGCATCAAGGCAGGATACACCCTGGACGGAGTGCCAACCCATCGCAGGGCACACACACAAACACACACACTCTCATTCACTCACGCACTCACACACTAGGGACAATTTTCCAGAGATGCCAATCAACCTACCATGCATGTCTTTGGACCGGGGGAGGAAACCGGAGTACCCGGAGGAAATCCCCGAGGCACAGGGAGAACATGCAAACTCCACACACACAAGGAGGAGGCGGGAATCGAACCCCCAACCCTGGAGGTGTGAGGCGAACGTGCTAACCACTAAGTCACCGTGTCCCCCATGTAAAACATATCAGGCACAAAGTCACCTGGGTAAAAAAAATAGAAATTACACCCGTGTTAAAAGTGAAAATGATTTGTTTGGAAAAAAAATAATAACATAAATGAGCTTCATGTAAACAAACAAACAAACAAACAAGTAAACAAATCAATCACTCAATGTGCAGATGGAAAAGGAGTGAATCCTGAGTAAAGATGTCGTTTGTGAAATTAATATTGTAACTAAAGTCACAAAAGCAAATAAATAGACGTACAGTTTATAGGAACTGTGTGTAGAAATTTTACGTGTTGTGTAAAAATCACTTGACAATAAAAAAAACATAATTTACAAATTGCAGAAAGGTAAAAAGGGTGAATCGTGTAAAAAAGAATACACACACACACACACACACACACAAAATAAAAACAGAACAAATAATAATGTGAAAAATAAAACAAATATTTTGAACTTTCTCAAACAAAGTGTAAAATATTGCCTGTGCAAATGAATAAATAAATAAATAAATAGATAGATAGATAGATAGATAGATAGATAGATAGATAGATAGATAGATAGATAGATAGATAGATAATTAATTAAATAAACAAATAAATAAATAAATAAATAAATAAATGAATGAATGAATGAATGAATAAATGAATGAACTCCCTAAAACTCAATGACTCGCAAAGTTGTACTCAGACTAATGTGACTTTCTGTCGGTGGAAAGTTCAAAAACACAAAGACTCGCAATAATATTGTGCACTTTTAATTAATGAGTAAATCTGTGCTCTGGAGGTCCGTGTGATTTATTTCACAGTTAAATAAGTCCCTCGATGCGAAATGTCTAAAACCCTCTTAACTATATGTGTTTATATATTAAAAAAATCTTGTTTAAAAAAAAAAAAGGACTTCATTAAAACTAGAAATCATTAAAATGATACATTTATTGTGAATGGGAAGAATAATAAATGTGTTGCATTTGTTTTTATAATTGCGGCACGTCGCAGAGACAAATGAAGGTCCAGCTGCAGAGAAACAGAAAGAGAAAAGAAATAAATCTATAGATCCGGAGTGAAAAATGAAATAAAATAAAATCAAATAAAAATAAATGCATCATTTGTTTAATACATTTAGTCTTGTTTGTTAACAAAAAAGGAAAGAGCTGCTTTACATGGACATCTTTCTAACCTAGTAAAAGTGTCTATACATTAATGTACTGTACCATGTAAGGAATAAAATACAGCGGGTCAAGCTGTTAGGGGGAAATAATCAGTGCCAGGATGGAGGGCATTTTTGTCCTCTTTTTTGTCTCTCATTTTTGCTTACAGTTAGTTTTTTACTGATGTTCAACAACATTTAACATTCATTCATTCATTCATTCATTCATCTTCTACCGCTTATCCGAACTACCTCGGGTCACTGGGAGCCTGTGCCTATCTCAGGCGTCATGGGGCATCAAGGCAGGATACACCCTGGACGGAGCGCCAACCCATCACAGGGCACACACACACACACACTCTCATTCACTCACACACTCTCGCACTACGGACAATTTTCCAGAGATGCCAATCAACCTACCATGCATGTCTTTGGACCGGGGGAGGAAACCGGAGTACCTGGAGGAAACCCCCGAGGCACGGGGAGACCATGCAAACTTCGAACCCCGACCCTGGAGGTGTGAGGCGAACGTGCTAACCACTAAGCCACCGTGCCCCCAACATTTAACATAACAGATAAAAAAAAAAAGTCAGATCGATCATCGGTTTTATCCTTTTTTTTTTTTATGAACTCACAATAAAAATAAAACAGAGAAAATACAGAAATGAATGTTTTTAAAGTTTAAACTTGGTTTCTTTAAATCACACAAACTCACATATGATTTTATTTGTCACGTACACAATCATACGCAGTACGACATGTAGAGAAATGCTTTTTTTACGACCGTCCTTTTTTCTGAAATGAAAAAGATTCACAACAATTCTAAAAAAAATAAATAGAATTAATACTGAGATTTAGCGTAAAACATTTGTTTTTTTTTTTTTTTAGAGTGCATATTTATTACTGGTGAATCTATTTACTGGATGTTTCTCTGACGGATTCAACTAACTAATAAATGATCGATAAATCAAAGTGAACTACGTGAACTACGAGTAGTGAACTACGAGTCCACCTCAGCAGCGTCTCTTGCCCCTTTTCCACCGAGGCAGTTTGAGTGCTGGTTCGGAGCCTAATTTAGAACCAGTTCTTTCTTTTTCGACAGCCAAAGCACCGGCTCTGAACCAGGAAAAGTGGTTCTTAAGTAGCACCAAAACATTGCTGGTCTACACTTAAGAACCGCTTGTGTCAGGGGCTGTGTCCGGGGCTGTGGGCGGGGCTACTGTTAGCACATTTGATAATGTACCTTAAGTATACTAATGTTTAATACACTTTTACTTTACCGCAATATGATACATTATCAGCACACATGATAGTAAGTAGCTACATGCTAAGGCTAACTTTTTTCTGTGTTAATGATAAAATAACGTTATGTACTTTCTCGATTACAACCTCCGTTTATACAGATTACACGGAGCTGCACGTACACGTTGGATTCGCCGCGTTTGGATGTTAATGTAGGTTCACAAAGCCATGAGCATTAACAGTAAAGCAACATCCGCCATTGTTGTTGTGTTTGTGTTTGTCGCTGCTGCGCTAACGTTGCTGGGACACGTGACACGTATACAGTGACGTCAGACTCGGCCCTGTGACGGCTCTCTAGCCGGTGGAAAGACAAACCGGTTCTTAGAAGGATCGCCAGTGGAACCAACTTTGAACCAGCACCAGTGCTAGCTCTAAACCAGCACCCGGTTCTTTTTGGTGAAAAAGGGGCATCTCAGTCAACCATCTCATGAGGAACAGAGTGGAACTTCGAGACGTTCAGAACTGAAGAGCATCTGAGGGTGAATAAAAATAAAGAAATAATAAATAAATCAGGTAAGTTTCAGGTTATGATGAGAGATCCTGGGTGATGGACTTGTTAGAGACCCAGCAGTGTTACAGTAACTGCAGATGATAAACACTGTGTTACAGTTTATTAAGTAAGTTGAAATTCTAAGCTGAAACTTAAAAGTTAAAATATATAAAAATGTTATGTAAATATATAAACAGCAGCAAGAACAAAATACAGAGTAAGAACTGTAGATGAAAAAGATCCAGAACCAGTTGTTCCTTGGCAGCAATCTGAAGAACCTTCTTCTTATTTAAGAAAAACGGCAAAAGAAGTTACATTAATAATAAGGAGAAGAAGATGAAGAAGAAGAAGAAGAAGAAGAAGAAGAAGAAGAAGAAGAAGAATATATGGAGGTCATAGATGTTTAAATATATAGTGCATTTATATTAATGAATGTCTTATGAGTCTTCATCATCATCATCATCATCATCATCATCCTATGGGTAAACAAACTGGATGGAATTTTAAAAGCTTCCAAGCTGAATGAGGCACGATGTACATTCTTCTACTTCTTCTTCTTCATCTTCTTCTTCTTCGTCTCTTTTTAAAGGTATTGAGTAGATGTTTTACCGATTCCAAGGTCAAACAAGCTGTTTTTATACAGAATCTAGATATTCGTCCATTCCTTGGGCTAAAGAGGAAATATATAAAAGAAAAGTCTACATTACAAGAAGAGCTGAGAGAAGGATTAAATCGTCGGCGACGAAGAATAAAGATCCGCCTCGAACGGGAAAATAACAGCATCGGTTTTTCCTTGAGGAAAAAAAATCCTTTCTTTCTTTGACCATCACCGACTCGCTCAGTCACGCATGCAGATTCATTTGGAGCGCTGACCTCCATTTAGCCTGCTCAGGACAACTCCGGCGAGGCAATAACATCTCACCCAGCAGTGTAATAAATACCAATAAAAGCACTAACACGATGGGCCCCGTATTACTGCCTGACTGCATCCGCTCGGGGAAAAAAAAACAACACAAAGCCTGGAGAACTTCTACGTCGAGGTCGGAGAAATATTCCCTAATAAAAAATGAAGGTGTTTGACATAAAATGACCGAATGCTTATGAAATTATTGAACGATTGCACAAAGATGTTTAGGAATGCTTTTGAGCTGAAGGTGCTGACTGGATTCCCTTAGACTCGTTGTTCGTGACTCGGAATCACCTTGTGAGTCACTTTTACGCCTCATTTCTTTTCTTTTATTCACCGAGGAAGACACATTTTCATTTAATTATTTCCATCAGGTTTTATACCTACGCATCGAGTCTGATTGGAATTTATGTCTCTCTCTCACACACACACACACACACACACACACACATGCTTACAAATCTACATTTATTATTTTTTTTATTTTTAAGCTTTGCAGAGTGATAATAATACGCTGTCAGAATAAGATGTGTAAAAACGTTCTGTCTCTGCAAAAAAGGAGTAGAAAAATAAGAAAGAAAGAAAGAAAGAAAGAAAGAAAGAAAGAAAGAAAGGAAGGAGAAACACAATTAGCCTGGTGAACCTTCTGTACACGTCCAGATCTGCTCCATAATCCACAGAATGACAACAACACTATACACCGTGACTGCAAATGTGTCGATCCTTCGCTCCAACACTCCATTAGTAATTGTAATGAATGTAATATATCACAAATAAAAGCTGGGGGTTAAGGAATAAATCCATGCATGCAAAAAAACAGATCAGTAAACATTCTGAGAAAAAAAAAACTGAATATGAGTAATGAAAGCAGCTTGTGTGGAAATCAAAGTGTGTAAATTAACGTCAGTTCGTCAGCCTCACAGCCAGAGCTGGGAAATCGAGCATTTTCCCTCCACATGTCGGTATTTGCTCCGACAAAATGTAAAAAAAAAAATAAAATAAAAAAATAAAAATAAAAAATACATGGGGGGCAAAACATCACGGAAATGAAATTCTCCAAGCAGAAACTTTCTGAATATTGAACGTGAAGGAAGTTCTTATTAAATTCACCCTCACATCAGCCCCTGACTGGGCAGTAACATCGCTGTGTCACTCAAACTCACACTCCAGACCTCCTGTTTACAGAACATTTTGTGTATATATATTTATATTTATAAAACATTTTATATATAAATATATTATTACTTGTTTCCGTCATCTTCCCAGAGGACACGGTGATCCAAACGGCCGCAAAAAAAAGCGCTCTTCAATGTATTCGCTATTCCACCGGGCTCCTGTCGCTGGTTATGAAGTTTAATATAACTACAGCAACCTTCATAAATCTTCATAAACCGCATATTCAGATCGAGCCGCCGAGCCTGGAGGCATCGTTGCTGTTGGATACGACACCTTGCCCTTTTTTAGCATCCAAAATGCATTAGAACATTTCCATACCCAAGACAAATGCTACTACATGTCGGCCGCTTTTAAAGCATGAGCAGCAAAATACATATATATTTTATACGTATGAATATATACACACTGGAGTCACAAAAGTCCATTATTTCATCAGATGGCAAAAAAGAAAAAAGTTTTAAAACAGTTATCATTTAGCAGCGACGAAGACGGCACGAAACGAACTTGCTTTGATTCAAAAAACGCTTATTGTGAAAAATGATCCAAAGCACGGCAACACAATAACACAGGAAGTGAAAATAAAAATACATTTTGTTCATGGTGTATAGTTTATTATGTGGAAATACAGTACATATAGTAAATAATCTGGAAATATACAGTATAGAATGGATAAAAGAGTAAGAGATGCTGTTTTTTTCTTATTATGACATTTTCATTGTTTTATAAATTTGCCGCGGTATAAAAGAAATAAAAACGCTCCTAACATTAAAGGTGGGGTCTCCGTTGTTTGAAAGCCAATGTTGACATTTGAAATCACCAAAACAAACACGCCCCTAACCCAAATGGGTCCCACCCCTGTTTTGATAGCTCCGCCCCACACAAACAAAAGACAAGTATAACAAAAGTATAACCCAGACAAGTATTATGGCGGAACCTGTTGGGGCGGCTGACCGAGGGGATATTTTTATCAATAAATGAACTCAATGAGTAATACTATGATAATACAAATGTGTTTCTGTAGTACTGTGTGTTGTACCGTGAAAGGTTTAGCTCCGTTTCATGCAGAAGACGTTCAGTTCTCTCTAGCGCTGGAAAGCTGATCCTAAATTAACACGTCCTACTTCTTACCTTATCGTAAGCCTTTCTTCGCTTTCTTTCTTTGTTTTTATCCTCCATGTCAATGTTAAAACCGCTTTCTGCTAATGTCACACATGCGCACTGAACACTCTCTCCGCCCATAGTGACAAGACACGCCCCTTTCTGCTCATTGGCTACACGTTAGTTTTGTTTTTGTTTTGTTTGCCGGCCCGACTCAGTTTTCTGAAGCATTTCTCAAACGACGGAGACCCCACCTTTAACTTCGCTTCATCACACCACATTGGATTAATTTCCCAGAACAGCATGACGCAAGATGTTTTATTCCTGTTGCTCATCCTTTAGCTCATACAGGACACTGGTAAATTGGCTCGATAAATAAAACAGTGTTTTTTTTATTGCAGAACTCTGCCATGTGAATCACCACAAAGTCCCAGTAGCATCATAGCATCGTAGCACAGTATCATAGTGGTCATAATTAGACAGCAGAGCAAGGGCACTTCTCTAACGCCTCCACTAGGACCGTACTTTTGGGAAATCGGAGACAAGGCAGGTAGAAAAACTGTTGTTTTGTTTTGTTTTGTTTTGCAGTTTGCTCACACAGGCCCAGACCATCATGACCAGATTTCCTAAAGCATGTCAAATGGCCAAGCAGAAAGTTTCCTAAATAGCACCATGAGAATATAGTGGACCGTTTAAAATCTGGAGCTTGGAGATTTTTTTATCGCTTGTGTTTATCAGTCCTGATTCCGAACTGATATAAAATGAGAAACTTGTTTATTATTCATTAATTATGTAAATTAGAGAACATGTTATTTACCTTCTTTAGTTGAAATTCAGTTCAATAGTAGATAAAAAAAAAGGTCAGTTTTAAATGCTATAAAGATGTTTTATCAGGTTGACTGCGTTCATTAATTATATGTAGGAATATTTATGTATAAATAAATAAATATTTCTTTATGTGGCTTGCAGTACAGCCTTCATTTAAACCTCTGTCATCAACAAGAGAACATTTTAATCTTCCTGTTCTTCCTTCTCTGGTTGAAACTAATTTTGAGTAAATCAAAATTTCTGTGATATTTTATTTTACTTCCCTTTTAATTTCCTGTCTCTTTAGCTGCCTTCTTGTAAAAGTGGAGCTGTAATCTTAATGAATTTTTATTCTGGTTAAATAAAGGTTATAAAAACTAAACTAATCTACAAGACTTTATAACTTTTATATCAAGTGCATTTATCTTTACCCATAGACCAAAAATGTTGTTTAATCCGGTTTTTACAGCGTCCATGTTGGTGACTTAACGTCTTCCTCATGTCTCACTCCACAGTGGTGTTGATATGAAGCTCATATCGTCGCTGTCGGGAGGAAACCTCGTATGTCCAAATTTGGTCAATTTCATATTTTTTCACATATCGATGCTATTGGTCAGTCCCCACATGGGTCTGTTATTTTTACAAGTTATTAACCAATCTAAAGTCTTGAAAATAGCTTGAGCGCAAATCTCATAACTCCATTGGACACTTCAACTGTCCACCTCTTCCTCACTCCGCGGGAGAGCTTCACGGCATATTTCTCCTCAAGAAGAGTCGCAACGAATCAACACGTCTTCTGAGGTAAATGTCTTCAAAACACTGGGCTCAAAGAAAAAAAATCTTGATCCCCGCTAGTTCTGGTGCTCGTCTGAGGACAGGAATTTAGCGCAAGACAATCCACTGCAACGCGGACTAAACCCTGTGCACTGCAGATAAGGTACAGCGTTTTTTTAATTTCCTGAAAAATAACGGTTTTGGAGATACGAGGATTCCGTCTGACAGCGACGATATGAAAGTAAACACTCAGGACTTTAAGAATTTGTAGAGTTTCATCACTATTTCGTTTTTCTCTACAATACTAGAGCTGATATACAGTGGGGTAAAAAAGTATTTAGTCAGCCACCAATTGTGAAGTTCTCCCAATTAAAAAGATGAGAGAGGCCTGTAATTTTTATCATAGGTACACTTCAACCATGAGAGACAGAATGGGGGAAAGAATCCAGGAAATCACATTGTAGGATTTTTAATGAATTAACTGGTAAATTTCTCAGTAAAATAAGTATTTGGTAACCTACAAAAAAAACAAGATTTCTGGCTCTCACAGACCTGTAACTTTTCTTTAAGAGGCTCCTCTGTCTTCCACTCGTTACCTGTATTAATGGCACCTGTTTGAACTCGTTACCAGTATAAAAGACACCTGTCCACAACCTCAAACAGTCAGACTCCAAACTCCACTATGGCCAAGACCAAAGGAGCTGTCAAAGGACACCAGCAACTGAATTGTAGACCTGCACCAGGCTGGGAAGACTGAATCTGCGATAGGTCAGCAGCTTGGTGTGAAGAAATCAACTGTGGGAGCAATATTAGACGTACAAGACCACTGATAATCTCCCTTGATCTGGGGCTCCACGCAAGATCTCACCCCGTGGGGTCAAAATGATCACAAGAAGGGTGAGCAAAAATACCAGAACCACACGGGGGGACCTAGTGAATGACCTGCAGAGAGCTGGGACCAAAGTAACCAAGGCTACCATGAGTAACACACTACGCCAACAGGGACTCAAATCCTGCAGTGCCAGGCGTGTCCCCCTGCTTAAGCCAGTACATGTCCGGGCCTGTCTGAAGTTTGCTAGAGAGCATTTGGATGATCCAGAAGAGGACTAGGAGAATGTCATATGGTCAGGTGAAACCAAAATAGGACGTTTTTTTGTAAAAACTCAACTTGTCATGTTTGGAGGAGAAAGAATGCTGAGTTGCATCCAAACAACACCAAACCTACTGTGAAGCATGGGGTTGGAAACATCATGCTTTGGGGCTGTTTTTCTGCAAAGGGACCAGGACGACTGATCCATGTAAAGGAAAGAACGAATGGGGCCATGTGTCATGAGATTTTGACTGAAAACCTCCTTCCATTAGCAAGGGCATTGAAGATGCAACGTGGCTGGGTCTTTCAGCATGACAATGATCCCAAAAACACACCGCCCGGGCAACGAAGGAGTTGCTTCGTAAGAAGCATTTCAAGGTCCTGGAGTGGCCTAGCCAGTCTCCAGATCTCAACCTCATAGAAAATCTTTTGGAGGGAGTTGAAAATCCATGTTACACAGCGACAGCCCCAAAACATCACTGCTCTAGAGGAGATCTCCATGGAGGAATGGGCCAAACGACCAGCAACAGTGTGTAACTTACAGAAAACATTTGACCTCCGTCACTGCCAACAAAGGGTCTATAACGACGTATTGAGATGAACTTTTGTTATTGACCAAATACTTATTTTCCAACATAATTTGCAAATAAATTCATTAAAAATCAGACAATGTGATTTTCTGAATTTTCCGTTTTCTCATTCTGTCTCTTATAGTGTACCTATGATGAAAATTACAGGCCTCTCTCATCTTTTTAAGTGGGAGAACTTGCACAATTGGTGGCTGACTAAATACTTTTTTGCCCCACTGTATTTATAGAAAAGCTCCAGAAAAACAAAAACGGTTATTTTTTTTTTCTCCACACAGATGTTTGTATGTTCAGAGTAAATGTTGATATCAAACCCATTTCTGCTCTCTGAGAAGCTCCGAGTGTTTGTTCATCTAAAAAGCAGCTCAGATTTCTCTTCAACACTAAAATTCAGTGTAAGATTATAGATCAGACTCACAGACACAACATCAGTCGGTTTTTACACTGATTAAAAACGTCTTGTAAGTCCATTCCCACTCAGCTGGTGGTAAACAGGGTTAACTGGTCAATCTTGGGTGCACTTTGATTAGGGGGAAGTGTAAGCACCTGTAAGTGGGGGTGACTCAGTTAGGTCTTTTGTTCATGATTACAACTCAATCTTAAATGCCTTAAAAATGTTTTCTCAGGTTATGTTTTGTGAAATTATATTTTATATACTGTATATATCCTCTTTCTGATACTTTGATTGTCATCATTAATCATAAAACATGTCCAGACCCTGTGTTGGCTCTTGTGTTGTGTGAGGATTATATCACTTAGCATCACATGGTGTTGGATGTTAAGTAAAGATAATAATTTGTTTATTAATTTAAACAATGTAGACTTTCAGACGCTGCTTATCTCCTTCATGAACTTTCTTTATATCTTTTATTATTTATCACAGGAGATAATTCGTAAGTAAGATGAGGTGACGGGTCGAACGGGACGTCATTAACGAGCTTTTCAACTCCACACATCAAGCCGGTCCGATCTGTTTCACCTTCACTCAGCGTAAGCACTTAATTAGAAGCTGGCATTTCTCACTTAGCCTTTCCAAAACATCTGGGTTAAATTTGTCTGATTTGTAGGCTTTCATGCCGCTAATTATCTCAACCTTTCTTAAATGTCAGTGAGCCGGTGCTGAGAGGTGACCCACTGGGCTCTCTCCTCCAGCCCAGCCATTAAACAGGATCTACAATACGCGAATGCGTGACAAACCCACAGGGACAGTGTTTACCAAACCAGAGCTGTGCTCCGTGCTAACTGTGGTATTATTTGACTTGTTTTCTGTGGCGCTGTGGGAGAACTGGTGACAATACAGCTGAAAGGAGGTGAACCAAAGGTGCAAACCTTCGGAAAAATGAAAAATATCCCGAGTTCCAATTTCCCAAAAGCGTGGTCCTAGTGGACGTCCATGCAGGAGAAGGAGAGAAGGTTATACACTCGTCCAGCTGTCTAAAAACAGCCACCAATTTAACGATGCTTTTGGGATGTAGACTCCAGGGTGTGTGGAAGCAAGCAGCAATGCTCAGTGAGTTGCAGAAAATACGGATGTGTGTTATGTCATGTTTGGTTTGTCTCTTAAGCTTTGTCAAAAAAAAAAAAAATGCTAAGTGGTTCAGATTCTGCTTCAGGATCTTCCAAGTCTTTGATAAAAGTATAGAATTCATTCAAAGTCATCATTTCCACCTTCTTTTTATTATTTTTTTATATCTTTTTATAGATGAGGGAAGACTTAGGTGTTCGATATACATATTATACGTAAATAAGTGACAAGTGGGCGGAGCTTGTTAGCACAGAGCTGAAGCCGATTCCTTGTTGGAACTAAATCACTGCTTAGTTTAATAGTTTCCTAAATTTCCACAAATTTCTAGACACAGATTTAGAAATACAAGTTGAAAACAAAATTAATAATTTGATACGTCAATAATTATTGTAATAATATCTGAACAGGGGTCACGGTGGCTTAGTGGTTAGCACGTTGGCCTCACACCTCCAGGGTTGGGGGTTCGATTCCTGCCTCCACCTTGTGTGTGTGGAGTTTGCATGTTCTCCCCGTGCCTCGGGGGTTTCCTCCGGGTACTCCGGTTTCCTCCCCCGGTCCAAAGACATGCATGGTAGGTTGATTGGCATCTCTGGAAAATTGTCCGTAGTGTGTGAGTGCGTGAGTGAATGAGAGTGTGTGTGTGCCCTGTGATGGGTTGGCACTCCGTCCAGGGTGTATCCTGCCTTGATGCCCGATGACGCCTGAGATAGGCACAGGCTCCCCGTGACCCGAGGTAGTTCGGATAAGCGGTCGAGAATGAATGAATGAATGAATGACACGTTTTATGATTATTTTAAGGTTCTGATGTCATGTATGAGCCAAAGAAGAGATTCCTGTATAATTAAATGCCCTAGTCACCTCGGACACTGACAAAATAAAGATGATAAAATAAAGAAAATAAAGACCCGTTGGCGTAACGTTGAAGCCTTAACCTTTTAGTAATCAGTACAGAATCTTTTTCACATCACTATAGACTTATGAAACCGATCAGAGATGCAGGTCGACCTCGGTCTGTGTGTGAGATTCACTCGTATCACCTCTCACAGCGAGACTGACCATCGAGGATAATGAGACTTTTTCCTCTCGTACGTTCTGTGCGACTCTTCCAGCTTTCATTCTGCTCCATATGCCATCTTTCTCCTGCTGGGCACAAAGCACTCATCTCTTTCCGTTCTCTTTTTCCTCTTTTTCTCATTCGGCTCACTTCCAGACCAGACGGGATTCACCAACAACCCAGATCCTCCTGTTCTCCTCTTTTTGTTCGCCAGCAAAGGAGTTTCTCAGCCAGCAGCTCTGAAATAACAAGCTCTCCCAAATGATCTTATTCCCTACCACACACACACACACACACACACACACACACACACACACACATTGTGTTGTGTCCATGGTGTGATGTTCTGAGGGGCCATGGTGTGTCTGACCACCTGGTCACTTAACCTTCTCTTTCTTCTTTCCATCTTTGTCTCTTTGAATCAGCTTTCAGCTCTCTCTCTCTCTCTCTCTCTCTCTCTCTCTCTCTCTCTCTCTCTCTCATTCCCTTTTAATCTCCATTGCTGTGGGATCATGTCTCGTCTCATCACAATAAAGTAAAAGAAGTAAAAGAAATACTGTCATGTTGTCTTAAAAAACGACAAATCAAAGAACAGACAGGAAGTCAGTCTTGTGTTGTCATGGGGTTTTTCACAAGATCGGATTATTGCGTAGGGAATAACATACAACATGACACAATATAATGTCGGCTGTAATTCTGCATATTTATTGTACAAATTCAATTTTAATTTCCAGTATTTGGTATATCTGTTATTTAACAAACATATGATTATACATTATTGACTCATTATCTTAAGAATACGAAAGCTTGGTGAGGAAAAAATTTAAATATATAAAATAATAATTTGATAAAAAGTACAGTTGTCATCGTTTCTTAAACTTTAGTCATAATACATATCAGCAAGTTATAAAGTTCAATTCAATTTGATTTTATTTGTATAGGGCTTTTCCAATGGACATTGTCTCAAAGCAGCTTTACAGAACATAAGAAATTAAAAGTTCATAATTAATATTAGCCTTATATTTAAATGTGTTTGTATTTATCCCCAATGAACAAGTCTGAGGTGACGGTGGTGAGGAAAAACTCCCTTAGATGGACCTTGAGAGGAACCAGAGTCAAAAGTGGACACCATCCTCATTTGGGTGACACTGGAGGATGTGATTATTAGCATAAAATTAGATCATTGTGAATGCACAGCCAGCACCTTTCATCTGAAGCTCACTCATTCATTCATTTTCTACCACTTATCCGAACTACCTCGGGTCACGGTGAGCCTGTGCCTATCTCAGGTGTCATTGGGCATCAAGGCAGGATACACCCTGGACGGAGTGCCAACCCATCACAGGACACACACACACTCTCATTCACTCACGCAATCACACACTATGGACAATTTTCCAGAGATGCCAATCAACCTACCATGCATGTCTTTGGATTGGGGGAGGAAACTGGAGTACCCGGAGGAAACCCCCGAGGCACGGGGAGAACATGCAAACTCCACACACACAAGGCGGAGGCGGGAATCGAACCCCCAACCCTGGAGGTGTGAGGCGAACGTGTTAACCACTAAGCCACCGTGCCCCCCCATCTGAAGCTTGGACTGTTATATATTAGATCTCTTGCATCTAAAGCCCTTATGGCTAATGAATTGATTACTGATCAGAATCTTAGTGTTCTGTGTTTTACACTGAAGATCCTCTGAGAACTGCAGTTGGTTCAATCTTAGATTCAGTAAGGGTGAACCAGAACGTAATACTGTAGGGCCCACTCATAATGGAGGTCACACTCTTGATCTCGTTCTAACCCTCGGATTAAATATAGAAAATATGTTCACAGCGTCTCAATCAGAAGCTTTCTCTGACCACTGTCTCATTTCATTTAAATTGCGCTTCGGACACGATATTTGCGATTTGCCACGTCACATTTACATCCACTACTGCAGAGAGATTTACCAACAGTCTTCCAGAATTATTATCCATGACTGGATCTCCATCCGACAGAACTTGATCAGATGACTGACTATTTAGAGTCAGTGTTTCGCTACACCTTGATATTGTAGCTCCACTTAAAAGGAAAGCAATTAAAGAGAAAAAAACTCGCACCCTGGTACGACTACAACACACAAACTTTAAAAAAATCTGCTTTGAAATTAAAACATAAATGCAGTCAAACTAAATGATCAGTATTTTGATCAGCATGGAAGGAAAGCCTTCATAGCTACAAAAAAATATCTTATGCCCCTTTTCCACCGAGGCAGTTTGAGTGCTGGTTCGGAGCCTAATTTAGAACCAGTTCTTTCTTTTTTGACAGCCAAAGCACCAGCTCTGAACCAGGAAAAGTGGTTCTTAAGTAGCACCAAAACGCTGCTGGTCTAGACTTAAGAACTGCTTGTGCAGGGGCTGTGGGCAGGGCTACTGTTAGCGCATTTGATAATGTACCTTAAGTATACTAATGTTTAATACACTTTTATTTTACCACGATATGATACATTATCAGCACACATGATAGTAGGTAGCTACATGCTAAGGCTAACTTTTTCTGTGTTAATGATAAAATAACGTTATGTACTTTCTTGATAACAACCTCTGTTTATACAGATTACATGGAGCTGCACGTACACGTTGGATTTGCCGCGTTTGGATGTTAATGTAGGTTCACAAAGCCATGAGCATTAACAGTAAAGCAACATCCGCCATTGTTGTTGTGTTTGTCTTTGCCGCTGCTGCGCTAAAGTTGCTGGGACACGTGACACGTATACAGTGACGTCAGACTCGGCTCTGTGATGCTCTCTAGCCGGTGGAAAGACAAACCGGTTCTTAGAATGTTCACCAGTGGAACCAACTTTGAACCAGCACCAGATCTGAACCAGCACCCGGTTCTTTTTGGTGGAAAAGGGGCATTAGTGCTGCTATTTCTCCAGCCTTATTGAAGATAACAAAAATAATCCTAAATTCTTATTTAATACTGTAGCAAAATTAACTAGGGATAAAAACATTGTTGAAAAGAGCACACCATCTATTTATAGCAGTAACGACTTCATGAATTATTTCGATGGAATAATTGATAACATCAGGCATAAAATTCAGACCATTATACCAAACAAATTGATAGATAATGCCGTAGAAAATATTTCTGTATTTGATCAGTATTTAGACCGTTTTAATCCCCATCAAGAGACTGATTTTCTAGAACAGGTTGTAGCTCAGCGGTTCTGCTCAGACCTACATACAGTAGGAATAATATTCATGAAATGTATCAGTCAGGATTTAGGACTCATCATAGAACAGAGACAGCGCTGGTTAAAGTTGTAAATGTCCTGTTACTGGCCTCGGATCAGGGTTGTGTCTCTTTGCTAGTATGACCATGTTATTCTAATTGATAACCTAGAACATGTTGGTGTTAAAGGGACAGCCCTCTCCTGGATCAAGTCTTATTTGACGGATCAATATCAGTTTGTAGATCTAAATGGTGACCACTTTAAACAAACTAAGGTAATGTTTGGTGTTCCGCAAGGTTCTGTTTTAGGCCCCTTGCTTTTCTCCCAATATATGCTAGCCCTTGGTGCAATTATTTGTAAACATGGTATTAGCTTCCACTGTTATGCTGATGACACGCAGCTATATGTTTCAGCTGTCAGATGTGAGTCACCAGCTTAATAAGACTGATGATTGTGTGAAAGACATTGGATGTTACTAACTTCCTCCTGCTTAACTCTGACAGACAGAGGTTCTTTTACTAGGTCCACAAGCAGGCAGAAATAAATTTTCTGATTACAGAGTAACTTTGGATGGTCTTTCTATTACATCATGTGCAGCAGTAAAAGACCTTGGTGTGATTATCGATACCGGTCTCTCATTTGAAGCTCACATAAATAATACCCCAAGGATAGCCTTCTTTCAGAAATATTGCTAAGATAAGAAATATGATGTCATTACATGATGCAGAAACACCAGTTCATGCATCTGTTAACTCTAGGTTGGATTATTGTAATGCTTTACTGTCTGGATGTTCCAGTAGGAGCATAAACAAGCTCCAGTTAGTCCAGAATGCAGCAGCTAGAGTCCTATAGAACCAGAAGATATCTTCCCTATCTTATTCTCATTGCATTGACTTCCAGTCAAGTTTCATATTGACTATAAAATACTATTATTAACTTATTAAATACTTCATGGTCTCACACCACGGTACCTGAGAAATCTTTTGTTTTTTTTATGATCCATCAAGCCTACACCGATCAAACTATTGATATTGGTGCTATTTGGTAGTACCTCAAGTACATAAGGCTACATCGGGGGGCGGAGCTTTTTCTCACTGAGTTCCACAGTTATGGAACAAACTTCCAATTAGTGTTCAGGACTCAGACACAGTCTCAGTATTTAAGTCCAGGCTGAAAACACATTTGTTTAGTCTAGCTTTTTATGAATAGCTTTTCTTAGGTAAAGGAGCAGATCTGCAGGGTTAATGGACTTAGAGGGTTTGGTGAACTGGGATGTCTGGATGCTGTCGGATCTCCACCCTTGCAAGTCGCTCAGGTTTGCAGACTGGAGTTGTGAGACGCTTTACATCCCAGGAAGTCCTCATGTCTATCACGCTTTCTTTCTCTTGCCTTTTAGTTATGCTGTCATAGCTAGTCTTGCCGGAGTCCCTGTCTGCACTTTGCACACAATTTACCTTGTACATAACCTGATTACATTCATACATTACATTCACTGTACCTAACAATTTTTCTCTCTCGTGCCTCCGGCTTGCTCATTAAGGATTGGTATAAATATATAAGTTAATCTTTTTTAAATTCATTTGAAACTTTAATTGTATATATTCATTTATTTATTTTTGTTCTTATTTTTCTTCTTCTTCTTCTTCTTCTTCTTCTTCTTCTTCTTCTTCTTCTTCTTCTTCTTTATATATTTATTTCTTTTTCTCTGTCTTCTGTTTCCATACTTCTGTAAAACTGCTTTGAGACAATGGGAAATGGTTAAAAGTGCTATACCAATAAACTGAATTGAATTGAATTGTACTATAAACTGTTATAAACACATGAAAGTGTTAATTATGAATCATGTCCTTTCTACAGTCAGATACAGTCTGATAATTGTGTATTGATGAAGGGGTTGTTTTCCTCAAAGACCACATGAAGTTGGGATCTTCTCTTTGAATGTCTGAATCTACATGAAGTGGAACACAACTGGAGATGGAACATCTCTAGATGCCTCAGGATCCTCACAGGATTGGGCTCTTCTCACTGAAGCTCTGAAATCTTCATAAGCATGAAGGAGAACATTTAAAGTCACAAGAAATCATCAAATCAAATGAAATTTTTTTTACAGTAAGAAAACCGATCCCTTTTTAAAGAGGATATCATTTGTATTCATCATCTTAGGTACACTTAGTTTACCACAGACTAAAAAAATGTGAGATAGGAACGACACTGTGCCTGTAAAACATCATTACTCGCAAGTCATCCTAAAATTTGTCGCTCTGACAGGGTTCACTATGGAAGCCATGTTGTGTCGTGATGAAGATGAGACGTCTCCGGTTTCATAAATTCACAGTCACGCCGAGGTTAGAGCTACATCTACACCACGCCACACTGAAATCTAAAGACTGGGCTTAGGAGGGTGCGACAGAGAGCAAATAGTGATTAAATCTGAGCTAAAACTGCTGGACGAATCTGTACGCATGAGCAGGCATGCAATGATGCCATGTTTACTTTTACTTTTATTCATTTCATGCAAAGCAACTTAGAAAAGCGTCAGAATTCAATCCTGCCTAAAACTTTTAAAGGAGCCAAAGAATTTCTAATGAGAAACAAGTGCAAAGCTTTGATACGAGTCAGACCTTCAGTATGAACACATTCACAGAGTGAGCTGGAGTAAGAGCTCGCACTCAGGAAACAAAGCATATTGAAGCAGAATAAATGACGCAAGCTTACGATACAAAGAAGACGTGCAAAAGAAATACATGCAAAATGTAACACACTTGGAAACTAGTCTAAGATCCACGAGGCAGAACGTGAACTTGACACAAACAAACCCGTCCTGTTCACAGCACAGCTGATTTAAATTTAGCCACGCCCACAACCTCCAAATAAGGTAACGCCTACAGACAATGCCAAAAAGAGATCTAAGCAGTAAAAGTACACCCCTAAGTACATTGTGCACTAAATCTTCAAGTAGTAGTGCAGAGCAGCTACTGCAGCACCTCGGCTCCTGTAGACCTACACAGGAGATTATCATCCTAATGCTTGCTGCCACACACCAAGGCATGAATAAACTTCACTGAACTTTAATAGCACTCATTTTTCATTGTTCTGGCAAATGGTCAACTCTCACTGAATAAAGACAAGATAAGACAAGACAAGATAAGACAAGACCACACAAGACGATATAAGATAAGACAACACAATGACTACAAGTGAAGAGATCATATTAGATCAGATTAGATAAGATAAGATAAGACAAGATAAAACAACACTGCCAACACTGTTTTCAACCTGCCAAAAGTTCTCACATACCCCCCCGCTGCTGCGATCCCTCCACTGGCTTCCGGTAGCTGCACGCATCAGATTCAAAACACTGATGCTGGCCTACAAAGCCAAAAATGGACCAGCTCCCTCTTACCTCAAAGCCCTCATCACTCCTCACACTGCACCCTGCACCCTCCGATCTACCAGCACTGCTTGACTGGTTCCACCATCTCTCAGGGTAAGAGGCAAGTATACTACAAGACTCTTCTCTGTACTGGCATCAAGGTGGTGGAATGAACTTCCCCTAGAGGTCCGGACAGCTGAGTCACTGGATATTTTCAAGTGGCGGTTGAAGACCTACTTATTCAGGAAACACTTCAACTAGCACTTCTTTCCTTATCTTTTGCATTTAAAAAAAAAAAAAAAAAAAAAAAAAAACTTTGACACTTTTTCATAGTAACTTTGAACAAATGTTTTAAACTCATGGTATCTTAAGTATGTAACTTAGTGATCCAGCATTAATGTATCCAATGTTAGAGATTTAAGCACTTCTGTACGTCGCTCTGGATAAGGACGTCTGCCAAATGCTGTAAATGTAAATGTAAATGTACAACACAATGACAAGTCGACACAACAAACACAAGACTAAATAAAAGTAAAGATGTTACATATTGTTTTATCTTGCCTTATCTATCTATCTATCTATCTATCTATCTATCTATCTATCTATCTATCTATCTATCGTCGCTGTCGGGTGGAAACCTCGTATGTCCAAATTTGGTCAATTTCATATTTTTTCACATATCGATGCTATTGGTCAGTCCCCACGTGGGTCTGTTATTTTTACAAGTTATTAACCAATCTAAAGTCTTGAAAATAGCTTGAGCGCAAATCTCATAACTCCATTGGACACTTCAACTGTCCACCTCTTCCTCACTCCGTGGGAGAGCTTCACGGCATATTTCTCCTCAAGAAGAGTCGCAACGAATCAACACGTCTTCTGAGGTAAATGTCTTCAAAACACTGGGCTCAAAGAAAAAAAAATCTTGACCCCCGCTAGTTCTGGTGCTCGTCTGAGGACAGGAATTTAGCGCAAGACAATCCACTGCAACGCGGACTAAACCCTGTTCACTGCAGATAAGGTACGGCTTTTTTTTTAACTTCCTGAAAAATAACGGTTTTGGAGATACGAGGATTCTGTCTGACAGTGACGATATACATATATATGATATATGATGGAGATACAACATATTATGAGCAGTTACTACACTTACTACATACTGGTAACAATTCATAATGCATAAAAAGATTACGTGTAATTTATTTTTATCATTATTAATGAAAATAAAATAAAAAAGAGCAAAAAAAGAACTGACAAAATCGTAAGATTGCTAGCATACCTAAATGAATTATTTTTTTTGCCAAATTCAACAAAAAGCGGTCTATATTGTCAAATACCTTTTGTTTAATGATTTTAATTCATTTTAATGCGACTCTGTAGTGTGTATTGCATTATGTATTGATTTTCAGATTAAAATGAAGGCTCCACTTATTCGATTACAGAGAGCTAGAGTTAAGGTACAACAGCCATGAATATATAGAGTAAGTGTGTGTGTGTGTGTGTGTTTGTGTGTCTGTCTGAGGGATGGGGTGTATAAAGGAGTGTATGAAGGAGAGAGAGAGCGAGTGAAAGTAGACATAGTCGGTGTGTCCTCAGGGATTTTGGTTTCACCCCTGTGCCGGAGTTAATAGAGGTCACTGCGGCATGGTCAGGAGAGTGAGCCTCTATTTTCCTTCTCCGGTGAGGACGAATGATCACACACACACACACACACACACACACACACACTTACCTCTTACATGCATCACCGTCTGTCTGGACATGAGCACAGAATTTGAATTTCACTTTTTCACATGCACATACACACACACACACACACACACTCCTACCTGAACATGGAAGAGCTCATTGATGTGACAATTATCCACTTATTGCTCCATTAAGAATGTTTACTCTTGTTTTTTATTGCAGTCAGTTCTGGAAGTCTGAGTGCACTCCAATCAGTTATCTTATTTATTTATTTATTTATTTATTTATTTATTTATTTATTATTTACTCAATAACAAAAGGCATCATTTAAACAAATAGTTATTTTAGCACTGTGAGAATTCCTCAAATAACATTTGAGTGAAATATTTAATTAAATTATTGTACATTTAATTGTGCATACACAGTAACACACATTATCTGTGCTCATATTGATGTTTATTGATTGTTAATACACTATTATGATTCTCACTTGATAAGAACTGACTGGTTTAAAAGGAACATAGGCAAGGCAAGGCAAGTTTATTTGTATAGCACATTTCATACACAGAGGCCATTCAAAGTGCTTTACATAGAAATTAGAAAACAGTTTATAAGACAGAAAAAAAAAAAAAAAATATATATATATATATATATATATATATATATATATATATATATATATATATATATATGTAAAAATAAGAGACGAACGATAAAATCATAATAAAAACAAAGAACAATTAAAGAAAATAAATGTGATTTCAATAAAAACAGTTTAAAATTTGTTAAAAAGAATAAAACAGGAGTAAAAGTAATTTGGATAAAAAGTGCAGTCAGTGTGAAGCAGCACAGTGATCATTTAGTAAATGCAGAGTTAAACAGATGTGTTTTTAATCTTGATTTAAAAGTGTCTACTGTTGAAGCACATCTGATCTCTTCTGGAAGCTGATTCCAGCTATAGGTGGCATAATAACTAAATGCTGACGCACCTTGTTTTGAGTGAACCCTTGGTATCTCTAACTGACCTGATCCTAATGATCTGAGTAGTGCATTCACTTCAGTACCTACCTCATTCACTCCAGTACCTACTGCATTGACTTCAGTACCTACCGCATTGACTTCAGTACCTACCGTATTGACTTCAGTACCTACCGTATTGACTTCAGTACCTACCGCATTGACTTCAGTACCTACCGTATTGACTTCAGTACCTACCGTATTGACTTCAGTACCTACCGCATTGACTTCAGTACCTACCGCATTGACTTCAGTACCTACCGCATTGACTTCAGTACCTACCGCATTGACTTCAGTACCTACCGCAGTGACTTCAGTACCTACCGCATTGACTTAAGTACCTACCGCAGTGACTTCAGTACCTACTGTACGTACCTCATTCTCTTCAGTACCTACCGCATTGACTTCAGTACCTACCGCATTGACTTCAGTACCTACCGCAGTGACTTCAGTACCTACTGTACGTACCTCATTCTCTTCAGTACCTACCGCATTGACTTCAGTACCTACCGCAGTGACTTCAGTACCTACCGCATTGACTTCAGTACCTACCGCATTGACTTCGGTACCTACCGCATTGACTTCGGTACCTACCGCATTGACTTCGGTACCTACCGCATTGACTTCAGTACCTACCGCATTGACTTCAGTACCTACCGCAGTGACTTCAGTACCTACCGTATTGACTTCAGTACCTACGTACCTCATTCTCTTCAGTACCTACCGCATTGACTTCGGTACCTACCGCATTGACTTCAGTACCTACCGTATTGACTTCAGTACCTACGTACCTCATTCTCTTCAGTACCTACCGCAGTGACTTCAGTACCTACCGCATTGACTTCAGTACCTACCGCAGTGACTTCAGTACCTACTGTACGTACCTCATTCTCTTCAGTACCTACCGCATTGACTTCAGTACCTACCGCAGTGACTTCAGTACCTACCGCATTGACTTCAGTACCTACCGCAGTGACTTCAGTACCTACCACATTGACTTCAGTACCTACCGCATTAACTTCAGTACCTACCACATTGACTTCAGTACCTACCGCATTGACTTCAGTACTTACCGCATTTATGGTGTTATCATATCTGAGTCCACCATCAGAGTCTGGAGTAACTACAAATCCACAATAAATCTCCTTTTTTGTGTTTCTTATATATTAATTTTGCTGCAAAGATCTTTTTTATCCTGTCTGTTTTTGTTTATCTGTTGATTTTGGTTGTTAAATAACATCTTTATTCCTTTCCTTAGTGTTGCCAGATCTATAAAAATAAATGTATTTAAAAATCAGTTATTTCTTCACTATAATTCACTCAGAAACTCACACTTCCAAGAAATGTGGGGAAAAAAAAGTAATTCCTGTATTAGATTTCGAGTTCTAATAGATTTCAGTAGATTCCTGCTGATTGTTGAATTTTTTTTTCTTCTACAATTTATGGATGATCTTAGTTTTTTTCCACGTGAATCGGAGTTGTGCTTTACTACATATTTATCGCTTACTCTAACTGATGCTCTTATGGCAATTTAAGCTTTGTCATTTATGACCCCTATGAATGAATATAAAATGAAAATGCACAGTGGAAAATCGAAATATTTAATAAGGTAAAGTGACCACCAAAATAAAATCAGTTTCAAGAAAGAAAAAAGAAAAAAAAAATCTATTCAACTATTGTGTGCATGCTGGACATACAGAGCTGATTTTCACTCCCCAGCATTTTCTCAGGTGGTAATGAAATTGTTTTGCCCTCTCTCACCTCTCTTAGCTCCCAGCATGCACCTCCACCATGCCGTGGTACTCAGCGCATGCCATGTTATCTGCTCCAGCACTTCCTGTCTAGAGGGACTGGATATAGTGAGTGTTTAAAGTGGAATTTCTGCCCTCAGTTCCTGTATTGTGTGTGTGTGTGTGTGTGTGTGTGTGTGTGTGTGTGTGTGTGTGTGTGTGTGTGTGTGTATAATTATTCATGGTCATTTAGAGTCTCTACATGTGTCCCATGACCATAAAGGTGGTGATGTGGGTGTGTATTTGGATAAAATGTGGATGTTTATTTCTTTATTTCTGTCACTCAGAGTAAAAATAGTTGATGCCGGTCCGAAGTGTGTGCCGTTTCCCGCCCGAGGTCTATTACAATACTGATAATGTGACAGCTTATTATTACAGGGAGTAGACTTGCAATCTCTGCAACCAAATTGCTCATGGGTGCTGGACACACACACACACACACACACACACACACACACACACACACAGATCTGTGTACTACCAGAGCAATCAATGCACCACGTTGGAATACAATCACTCAAAACCTGCAAATGAAATCTTTTCAATAATTGTTTCTCTCTCTCTCTCTCTCTCTCTCTCTCTCTCTCTCTCTCTCTCTCTCTCTCTCTTTCTTTTTTCCTCCATAATTTAAAGATTTCATGTTCTCTTTTTACTCCGTGTGAGAGAGTGATTTGTTCCCAGGATGGCGTCAAATAATTTTTTTTAACACTCTAAATAAACTAAATTATTATTATTATTATTATTATTATTATTATTATTATTATTATTATTATTATTATTATTATTATTCACATTTTATTTGTCATGTACATAATTTACAGTGTCTTGTGGTGAACTGCTTTTCACAGCTGTCCTTGATGTAAAAAAAAAAAGCCAATTATTAGAGAATAATAAAAAAGTAAGAAAAATAAGGCATAAAGTAGATACAGTATAAAGAACGAAAGAAATATATAAACAAATATCAGAAAATATCAATAAAACAGGGGTAATACGGTGCGGAGATGCGCGTGAATCTGAATAAATATAAAATTAAATATACATTATATCATTAAAGCATCGGTGAAATGAACATTACAGTAACAAACAGATGGAAGGTAATGACATAAGGAATAAATACATGAGGTGGTGTAATGAAGCAGAAGTTAGAAGAATTCCAAACAAAGCAATTTATTTCTCATCTCAGAAGTGATTATTTTCTTATAATAATTGAAGATCACTGGATATTTTTCTGTTCCTGTTATCGCTTACATTACAGAGGTAAGATGAATGTTTTTTTCTCAGTAATGCTGTTCTAATATATTTTAAATGACTAGATTGTAGAATGTAGAATCTGATATCTAATTGTTTCTGTGATAAGTCTGATTTCCAATTTTTAGAAAATTAATTGATGTCCAGAAACTGAAAAATAAAAAAAAATCCAGAAAGAAAAAAAAAAAAAAGATGCAAAGATTCAGACGGTCAATAACGAGAGGAAAAAAGAAGGACATTGTTCTTCATAGGTCCAAACCTCATTAGTTGCGAGATTCTAAGCAGTCTGTCATGTGGTAGAACTTGAGTCTCCGAATGTAACGGTGCATCTGAACAATCTGCAGGAATCCAGCATCTTGTGGAATATCTTCATGCCACGAAGAAGCGATTGAGGTCCTGTCCAGTATTAGTACAGTGTTCATTAGAAAGTGTTATGGCTCATGCTGCATCAAGATCTGAGAGTTTTTTCTGCATTTCTTTGTTTACTTCGCATGCACATAGTTTATCTAGAAAGTAATCGCTTCTTCTAGAAATAATTAAAAAAATAATAAATAAATAAATAAATAAATAAATAAATAAATAAAAAACATGCCCATTGCTGTAATGTATGAATGAAGCTAACTATAGCTCTCAAGACTCAATTCTACCCTGATCTCATTTAGTCTTGGACTTGACAACAATGGCCTTAACTATAGACCTAAAATAAACAAATAGTACAAATTCTAATCGTATTTCTAAGTTTTTTGAGCTCCGTGATTCGTTGGATCGACAAAAAAAAAGATATTCTGCACTCATTAAATTCCTTCTTTCAGTCTCTCTTGTGTTTAGTCCAATCAGAGCATCTAGAATTCCAGATTACAGTATCAGATGTCATATGGAAGCAAATTGAACTTTTTAAAAGCGTTTAAATTTGTCTAATCATCCTCAGCTTTTATTAAGGGCAACAATTAACCATTGTGCCTGGAATCAGGCCGCGCTTCATGCCGCGTGTGGCATTATCCGTCGGCATGAAGCTCCGCTCCGTCTGAGCAGGAAGCCTGTTAATAAACAATTAAGAAGCATGATGGGGGATGAATTTAGCGCTTAATCATTCTCTCCACACCACACAAAGAGACAACGAGGCCACTGGTGGCAGCTGTGATGCCGCAGACTGCCGGATCTGAACGAGAGAAAGAGAAACGGAGGAAAAGAATAAAAGATCAGGCCGCGGTACAGTGAGAGTAAGAATGCGCCTAGCCAGCTGATCATCGCTGAACTATTCCACTAATTAACACAATTTCCTTTTTTTTTTCTAATTATAACGCTGTATTTTAGAGATGCCATCTGCGCCCATATCTCAGACTGCCTGCCTGCCTGCCTGCGCTTTCTCTCCGAGCCCTAAGCGGATTTATGACTGTACGCTACAATGATGCTTGATTGAATGAACGTGCCACAATGTGTATTATAAAGCGTCACACCTGCCAGCTCATACAGCGGGCAACATCAGGAAGCAAATTAGCCAACAGACACAGCGGCTGGAAGAAAGAGGGATGCTGGGTGCAGCACTACACGCTGACAAAACAGGGCTCGGATATTACAGTGCGGTTAAAGCTGATCTTTTTCTAACTCTGCATGACACTTGTATTATATCAAAATTCTCTCAGTTCATAGATACTTTAATAGGAAACTAGATTTGTAAAGTTCGTCACGACAAACTTTGATGTTGGCTTTGACGATGCAAGTATTCGCAAAGGCCGGTGCTTTTTGGTGGCGAGTGGACATAAGGGTCAGTGTTTCTTTTGGAAGCAAGTAAACAGAAAGCTAGGTTGCTAAAGCATTTGGAGGCAAGTGGAGACGAGCATGTGACGTCATCAGAATAACCATGAGGAAGTTCCCCTCATTGTTCTCAGTGTTTTGATATGTCACATGTCCATGTTGTTAAAAGTTTTTTGATTTTGCATATTTTGGGGGCGGGGCTGTGGGACAACCAAAAGGCCAGTCGGTACACCAATTTAATCCTTTGTTCAGAGTATCACCCTAAAGGAGCTGGCCGAGTTTGGTGTAGATAGTTTGAAAGCTTGCCGAGTTATAAACCTCCAAAGTTTATAATGGGAGTCTATGGGAAAAAAGGCCACTTTGAGACCCGGTACCGGAAGTACCGGTACTCGGATTGCTTAGAAAAGTAATAGCAAGGAAAGCAAGAAATTATTGATAGGGAAAAAAGTGATTGAGGCAGGGAAAGAAGGAAGGCAAGAAGGAAGGAAGGAAGGAAGGCAAGCAAGCTATATATCGTAACAGACAGAAAGACAGATCGTAGCTGTGGGACTTCATAAACTTCCAGTCACTGGAGCAGAAGCTCAGCTGCTGTTTTCTTGCATATATACGAACTTCAGGTGATTTAATCAGTCTCAACTTTAATCATGATCTTTGTGTCGCCCCCCCCCCCTCCCCTCCCCTCCCCTCCCTACTCCTCCCTTCATCAACTCATCAATATTTATTACATTTCATTCCAAGTTAATAGGTGCTTATGGAAGAACAAGCGGAGCGTTTAGTTTCAAGGACGTGGTGTGTCTTTTGCTCTGGCAGGCTTCTGATCAACTTCCCGCGGTTTAGGTCTCACCGCGTGAAATGCACTTTCAAAGACGGAAACTTAAAGGAAAAACCTTTGGTAAAGAGGACACACCTGTCCTCACACAATGGTGCACGCTGAAAGGGGCATCTTGAGGGATTTCGCTTGGCTCAGAGATGGCGATAAAAGGCGAGTCGGTTGGAAGATGGCATTGCTTTTTTTTTCCTAGAATTTGTCAGTCTGCCCATCTGAAAAGGAAAGGACTTTTTTTTTTATTATTAATGCCCTGTGGCAGTTTTCAATACACTGCCTTGTCTGTGTGTGTCTGAGAGATTGTGTGTGTGTGAGAGAGAGAGAGAGAGAGAGAGAGAGAGAGAGAGAGAGAGAGAGAGAGAGAGAGAGAGGAACACATTGTTTACTCCACAACTGAGAGTGTATAAAAGTGTGCACTTCTTTTACAGTGTCTCTGGAGTTTCTTCCTTTCTGGCAACTCTGAAGTCCGCAACCTCATGGATTAATTAAAGTGACCTTCAAAGTGATGGGATTTTGGAAAATGTCCCACATAAATGTCAAGTGAAAGGCTGTTCTTTTCTTAGAGACCTAAAACTCTATTAAAAAGCCAGTGTCACTCGTATACCTGTGTTCTCTTACTTAGTCAAGGACATGCCATTTGAGGCGGACCGCGCTGATGTTCAATACTGTGTATTAATACGTGTCTGTTACTGGGGGTGCATTAGTGTGTGTGTTACTGGGGGTACAGTAGTGTGTGTTACTGGGTGTACAGTAGTGTGTGTTACTGGGTGTACAGTAGTGTGTGTTACTGGGGTACAGTAGTGTGTGTTACTGGGGGTACAGTAGTGTGTGTTACTGGGTTTACAGTAGTGTGTGTTACTGGGGGTACAGTAGTGTGTGTGTTACTGGGTGTACAGTAGTGTGTGTTACTGGGTGTACAGTAGTGTGTGTTACTGGGGGTACAGTAGTGTGTGTTACTAGGGGCACAGTAGTGTGTGTGTTACTGGGTGTACAGTAGTGTGTGTTACTGGGGGTACAGTAGTGTGTGTTACTGGGGGTACAGTAGTGTGTGTGTTACTGGGTTTACAGTGTGTGTGTTACTGGGTTTACAGTAGTGTGTGTTACTGGGGGTACAGTAGTGTGTGTGTTACTGGGTGTACAGTAGTGTGTGTTACTGGGGGTACAGTAGTGTGTGTTACTAGGGGCACAGTAGTGTGTGTGTTACTGGGTGTACAGTAGTGTGTGTTACTGGGGGTACAGTAGTGTGTGTTACTGGGGGTACAGTAGTGTGTGTTACTGGGGGTACAGTAGTGTGTGTTACTGGGTTTACAGTAGTGTGTGTTACTGGGGGTACAGTAGTGTGTGTGTTACTGGGTGTACAGTAGTGTGTGTTACTGGGTGTACAGTAGTGTGTGTTACTGGGGGTACATTAGTGTGTGTTACTAGGGGCACAGTAGTGTGTGTGTTACTGGGTGTACAGTAGTGTGTGTTACTGGGGGTACAGTAGTGTGTGTTACTGGGTTTACAGTAGTGTGTGTTACTGGGTTTACAGTAGTGTGTGTTACTGGGGGTACAGTAGTGTGTGTGTTACTGGGTGTACAGTAGTGTGTGTTACTGGGTGTACAGTAGTGTGTGTGTTACTGGGTTTACAGTAGTGTGTGTTACTGGGTTTACAGTAGTGTGTGTTACTGGGGGTACAGTAGTGTGTGTGTTACTGGGTGTACAGTAGTGTGTGTTACTGGGGGTACAGTAGTGTGTGTTACTAGGGGCACAGTAATGTGTGTGTTACTGGGTGTACAGTAGTGTGTGTTACTGGGGGTACAGTAGTGTGTGTTACTGGGGGTACAATAGTATGTGTGTTACTGGGTGTACAGTAGTGTGTGTGTTACTGGGTGTACAGTAGTGTGTGTTACTCGGGGTACAGTAGTGTGTGTTACTGGGGGTACAGTAGTGTGTGTGTTACTGGGTGTACAGTAGTGTGTAGGTCTGTTACTGGGTGTACAGTAGTGTGTGTGTTACTGGGTGTACAGTAGTGTGTAGGTCTGTTACTGGGTGTACAGTAGTGTGTGTGTTACTGGGTGTACAGTAGTGTGTAGGTCTGTTACTGGGTGTACAGCAGTGTGTGTTACTGGGTGTACAGTAGTGTGTATGTCTGTTACTGGTGTACAATAGTGTGTGTTACTGGGTGTATGGTAGTGTGTATGTCTGTTACTGGGTGTACAGTAGTGTGTATGCCTGTTACTGGGTGTACAGTAGTGTGTAGGTCTGTTACAGGGTGTACAGTAGTGTGTATGTCTGTTACTGGTGTACAATAGTGTGTGTTACTGGGGGTACAGTAGTGTGTATGTCTGTTACTGGGTGTACAGTAGTGTGTAGGTCTGTTACTGGGTGTACAGTAGTGTGTATGTCTGTTACTGGGGGTACATTACCGTGTGTGTTACTGGGGGTACAGTAGTGTGTAGGTCTGTTACTGGGTGTACAGTAGTGAGTGTGTTACTGGGTGTACAGTAGTGAGTGTGTTACTGGGTGTACAGTAGTGTGTAGGTCTGTTACTGGGGTACATTACCGTGTGTGTTACTGGGGGTACAGTAGTGTGTAGGTCTGTTACTGGGTGTACAGTAGTGTGTATGTCTGTTACTGGGTGTACAGTAGTGTGTGTGTTACTGGGTGTACAGTAGTGTGTGTGTTACTGGGTGTACAGTAGTGTGTAGGTCTGTTACTGGGGGTACATTACCGTGTGTGTTACTGGGGGTACAGTAGTGTGTATGTCTGTTACTGGGTGTACAGTAGTGTGTATGTCTGTTACTGGGTGTACAGTAGTGAGTGTGTTACTGGGTGTACAGTAGTGAGTGTGTTACTGGGTGTACAGTAGTGTGTATGTCTGTTACTGGGTGTACAGTAGTGTGTGTGTTACTGGGTGTACAGTAGTGTGTGTGTTACTGGGTGTACAGTAGTGTGTAGGTCTGTTACTGGGTGTACAGTAGTGTGTAGGTCTGTTACTGGGTGTACAGTAGTGTGTAGGTCTGTTACTGGGTGTACAGTAGTGTGTATGTCTGTTACTGGGTGTACAGTAGTGTGTGTGTTACTGGGTGTACAGTAGTGTGTATGTCTGTTACTGGGGTACATTACCGTGTGTGTTACTGGGTAGGTTACTGAGCTGCAGACACATAGAGGCGTGGCCTCCACAACAGCTCTGTGTGTGTGCTGTGATATCTGGCACCATGACGTTAGCAGCAGATCCTTTAATTCCTTTGTGCTGTGAGGAGGAGCCTCTGTGGTGCTCGATGGGATTGAGATCAGATGAATTTTTGGAGGAAGCACCTTGATCTTCTAGTCGTGTTTTTCAACAAATTCCTCAGCATTGTTTGCAGTGTTTCAGGGAGATCCTTGTGAAAGAGGACATGAACACAATGTTCCTGTAGCTGCTACGTGTCAAAATAATATCCACATGGATGTAAGACCATGCAGAACATTGGCAAGTGCATCACCCTGCTTCTGCAAGCTCACCTGCTTGCTATTGTGCATCCTAGAGAAATCTCACCCCTCAAACCCACCCCTCCCAAACACCCCCCCATATCAATAAAATCAATAAAATGTATAATAAAATTCATAATAAAAAAAATTACAATAAAAATAAGTCTCTGGCTGCAAAAAGTTGCATAAAACGAACGAGTGGTTTAGATTAGGGTTGTTTACATGTAAACAGGTCTCAGACTTTTATTGAAGAAAGAAAGAAAGAAAGAAAGAAAGAAATTCAGGATAAATGTGTGTGGGTCTTTGAACATGTCAGTGTTTGTTTTTCAGCGTCAGGATTCAGATCACTGTGGAACTGAAAAACACAGTGGTGTGTGTGTGTGTGTGTGTGTGTGTGTGTGTGTGTGTGTACATTAGTGTGTAATGCAGTGAAGCGTCTCTCTGGAGTCATTATCACATTCCCATATATGAGGAATATTATTGCTGTTGATGTTGTTGGGGTTCAAGTAAAGTGGAGCTCTAACTCATTAGTTTCTCTTCATCCTCCTTTTAATTCCTGCCTCTAGTCAAACCGGCGGATGAAGGAGACACATCTGCCTCGGTCTTGACCTCAGCAGGCCACAGCACAATCAGACACAGGGTTTCAGATGCCCCCTTTGGCCCAGCTGCACCCCATTACCCCTCATCTTCTGTTCTGTTTGGGTCACAATGACCTGTTTACTAAATGTGGAGAGATGGGACTTGGGCTGTTTTTTTAATAATGAGCAAGAATTGATGTGGAAATTGTTAAAAAGCAAAGAAAAGATTTTTAAAGTAAAAGTGTCTTGATTATGAATCATGATTAAGAATTTGAATTTGTTGTTAAAGAAGTGATAAATGTTAGAAATAAAAAAGATGAACGGAAGAAAGGGCAGCAAATTCAGGTGATAGATGAACAAAGCACTGAGCCATGCATTTACAGCCTTCATTCATCCTTAGTGTCTGCCTGGGAGGGGCAGAGGGGCTCTGAGGGGGGACAGAAGGGGGACAAAGGGGCAACATACCAGTGTGTAGAGTTTCACTCATAGTCAATGAACTTTACATAGAAAATATAAAGGAGAGAGTTTTTCCCCTGTACCGCTGATGCTAAGAAATAAAAGAATGAATGAACTGAAAAGACTGAAAAAGAACTAGATGAAAGAAATTATATAAATTCAAGGAATGAGAGAGAAATTCATTCATTCATTCATTCATTCATTCATCTTCTACCGCTTATCCGAACTACCTCGGGTCACGGGGAGCCTGTGCCTATCTCAGGCGTCATCGGGCATCAAGGCACCCTGGACGGAGTGCCAACCCATCACAGGGCACACACACACACTATGAGAGAGAAATTGATTGAAAAAAAAAGTCATTCAAGTAGTAAAAGAAAGAAAGAAAGAAAGAAAGAAAGAAAGAAAGAAAGAAATAGAAATTAAAGAAATTGGATGAAAGAAACAATGAAAATAAACTGAATAGAACAAAGAAATACAGTAAGAAAGAAATAGAGAAAGTAATAAAGAAAAATAAACTGACAAAAAAATAAAATCAGTTTAGATTTAAGTCTAAAAATGAAGCGAGCACGATGTAATAAGTAAGAATTTGAGAAATATGTCATTTTAGACAGAAAGTAATTTTCTAATTAGTAGGGGTGAAACGAAATAATAAAGAAACGACAAAAAGAAAGACGCCAGGAAAAAAAATGAAATGAAAAAAATAAAATGAAAAAAATGAAATGATTTGAATAGGAAAAGAAATGTAGTAATAGTTCAAGAAAATTAATTCAAGTAGAAAAGAAAAGACATTAAATAACAAAAAAGAAAGAAAGAAAGAAAGAAAGAAAGAAAGCCCACTCCAGGGTTAATCTGGATACTGATACAGGTCACTGTACTGTGTGCCTTGTGACTGTGTAGTTTAAACCTATAAAAGTGAGTTTGTGGGTCAGTCACACAGAGCACACACACACACCAATGAACAAAGGACTGACTATGGTGTGTGTGTGTGTGTGTGTGTGTGTGTGTGTGAGAGAGAGAGAGAGAGTTGAGCTCCAGGGGAACTCTCACCATAACGTGAAGATCCAGTACACAGAGGGTAAATTAGACACGTACGTGTGTGTGTGTGTGTGTGTGTGTGTGTGACAGGTGGGTAGAGGGAGAGGAACCGAGTGAGAGGGAGGGCTGAAATATTCATGATCAATCACTACTCTGGGCTGTCCCCCTAGGGAGAAAATGGCCTCTGTGCCCGCCGGTTCGGACTGACAGCTCAACGATGGGTCATTAGTGAGTATTACTACATACTCTCTCACACACACACACACACACACACACACACACACACACACACTCATACAGAGAGATGGAGACACACACTAGAATATTTCTATACACACGGAATATGATATATTGTGTATGAGTCTCTTTCCAGTCTTCGTCTCCAGGGTTTTCCCCTTCTCAGGACAGCAGCACGTAGACTAGGAACAGAAACGTGCCGTGGTTTTGATTACACATGTCACGTGAGCAGAGACCTGAAAAGAAGACGTTAATATAATAAGAGACACGTTTATCAGACTTTGGGCTTCTGGTTGGTTTAAATCTGTTGGTTAATTTCCTATGAGTTCAGACAGTCAGAGAGTGATTTTGTGTGTGTGTGTGTGTGTGTGTGTGTGTTTGTGTGTGTGTGTCATTCACCAGGGCTATCCAACAAGTTAAAAATGAATCCTCTCAAACTCGAACCAAAGGATTTCTATTTAGAAAGCGTTTTAGATTTTTCTTTTTTTGAGTGTGTGTGTAGAGTTTGCACTCTCTCCGTGCCACACGAGCTGTGAATCGTTAAATCCCCGTCCGCTCTGACTGTGCCAAGCACTCTTTAGCAGAAACCTGTGGGTCTTCCGTCCCTATATCCGTGCCCATCTGCACCACGCTGCCAGTTGGCAAGCCGGGACAGAGAGGACATATTGTGCCACAGACTGTCCTGGAGTACACACGGTGTATTGGACATTAATCAGAGGCTTTTGTGTCTTTGCTGTCCGTGTTTGGAGCCACGAGCGTGCGCCAATATTTAAAAGCACGGACAGTTTGCTTTCCCAGAGAACACACTGGGAGGGAAAAGTGACATTTTAAGAGCAAAAAAAAAAGTCAGTCGTTTCATTAAAACGTTTTCGGTGAAGTAGCAGGATGTTAGTAAAAAACTAAAAACATCTGCCTTTAACACATCTCGCTCGATTGATCTTCGTGATCGAATCCGTCTGCGGAATTAGATTTTCCGTTTTCTGAACATTTGGGTTCGGAAAGCAATCGGGTTAAGCGAGTTGAAAGGAAACATCCATATTAATATTTCAGCTTAATACAATCGGAAGGCTTTCTCCGAGCACACCCCATTTGGTAATGTCAAGTTGGAGGCGATCAGTAGCTCATTTCTTTGTTCCTCATGGGAAGGAGGAGCAGCCGCTGCGTGTAAGCGGATAATATGATTGATTCACATCCTCCGCGCTGATTTCCCCTCCAGTCCACGGCACAATTTGTTCGCCGCAACCCTCCCCGAACCCTCTACGCCTTCGCTTAATACCCCCCACCTCCCTAAATGATAAGTGAAGCCATTAAGCTAACAGAGGTTCGCGGAGAAGGGGGTCGGGTCGCGGGAGCATTAACGTGTCATCCGTCGGATCATTCGTCACGTTTATCATCCTGTTTTTCTTACTCATGGATAGCTCTACTAAACTTTAAGAAAGTTAAAGCTCTTAATATCTCACTCGTATATGCTACATGCTACTTTTGCCCACCCGCCAGACTCCCCTTTTTTAAACTAATAAACATCCGGAGTGGACGGCAGCCATTACGGGGTCGTGTGTCCGAGGGAGGGAAGGGAGCGCTGTCGGAAATCCGAGCCTGCGGAATGAGAAACGGAGAGCTGTGACTGTTCGCCGGAATTAATATTGCAAACTCGTCAACTTTTGAAAACTTTGGCCCACCCCTGTGCCAACAGAGGATGAACAATAAGGAAAACTTTCGACAATAAAGCCATCAAGATCTATTCAGCCGTGCCACACGCCCGTGTCTGTGTGTGTGTGTGCAGCTCAGCCGTGCACGCCGTTTGTGCGGGGCCCATCTAATCTAAGATTTATTGGCCATTAGTGAACTCAGAAAGTCATTACAGTTCATTCTGCTCGGGGCCTGACGTTTTATTAGGACAAATCTGCCCGCTGAGGACGGCACTATGCTGAACTGCACGCATTTCCGAGGCACGGGGTCACATGACTCCGGGCTCTGCTTTCCTCCTAAACGCTAAAAGCAGCGATACACAACGCCGGTCCATTAGACGAGCGCAGAGCCATGATGGAGAGAGTGAGGAGAGTGTGTGTGTGTGTGTGTGTGGAGGGATGAGGGGGGGTGTAAGGGTTGTTGGGGGGTGAGAGGGCCATCTTGCACTCCCCTGACTAATTATGTGGAGATGCAAATCGTTTTGCCGTGCCGCTCTCACTCCTGCCATTACACCGCCTCGCACTCTGGGTTGTCTTCTCCGACTACAGGCTCAAGTTGCAACGTGTGAAGCTTAAGTTTATGACTGGGAGAGAATAAATGATGACTTCTTATCGATCCAGCTTTTAAATAGAGACTTGCACTAGCTAATTTGTTTATGCCAGCTTGGAAATATTCCAAAATAAAATAATGTCAGTGTAGAACCTGAATAGAACTAAAATACCTAAGAAATGCTAAATATAACATGATACACAGTGCATTATATGAACATGTACAGGTTTTATACAAACGCCTTATTTCTTTCTTATTTGAATTTTTTACTTCTGCTTTCTATAGTTCCCATGTCTATAGTTCCCATGTCTATAGTTCCCATGTCTATAGTTCCCATGTCTATAGTTCCCATGCCTATAGTTCCCATGTCTATAGTTCCCATGTCTATAGTTCCCATGCCTATAGTTCCCATGCCTATAGTTCCCATGTCTATAGTTCCCATGTCTATAGATCCCATGTCTATAGTTCCCATGCCTATAGTTCCCATGTCTATAGTTCCCATGTCTATAGTTCCCATGTCTATAGTTCCCATGCCTATAGTTCCCATGTCTATAGTTCCCATGCCTATAGTTCCCATGTCTATAGTTCCCATGTCTATAGATCCCATGCCTATAGTTCACATGTCTATAGTTCCCATGTCTATAGTTCACATGTCTATATATATACTGTATATATATATATATATATATATATATATATATATATATATATATATATATATATATATATATATATATATATATATATATATATATATAGAGGGAGAGCGAGATTTTACAAATGTGTGTGTTCACTTTTTTCCTAATTCTGTCTTTACTTCCCACTTTTATTTCAAACAATCTTATACGAATTTAATTTCTCTCTCTTTTTACTCTTTGTTCCCTTCTACTTTCTTCACTGTCTACCTCTTTTACATAGTTTTTTTTTTGTATTTTATGCAAATGTATGTTTTCTACAAACGTGAATTTGAAGTTTCCTTATATATTTTTATTACATTTTTTAAAATAAATACTAATAGAAACAGAGACATAATAGCAGATGCTAAAGATGTTTCTGTGTGTGTGTGTGTGTGTGTGTGTGTGTGTGTGTGTGGTGTGTGTGTGTGTGTGTGTTTGTGTGTGGTGTGTGTGTGTGTGGTGTGTGTTTCTGTGTGTGTGTGGTGTGTGTGTGTGTGTGTGTGTGGATTTTCATAATCTGCCCTTAAGGTCATTAATACTGATGTCATCTGCATATCTGCATATTTATTATTATGATTATTATTACGCTTATTATTATGGTTATTATGATTATTATGATGAGTATTCTAATGATGATGATGATTATAATAATAAATAATTATTATTATTATTATTTCCTCCACTATTGGAGATAATAGACGTGAAACACACAAGCATGCTTCATGTTCTTGTATCTAACACAGCCTCAGTGTTCAGTACATGTTATTTGTTGTTACTGAACTTCTGGTGCTCTACATTAATATTTACATCCCATTACTCACTTGGTTTCATCATACAGTATCACACGCTGTAGCAGCTAGCATGTGAGCCATAATCCAGTGCTAATGGTAATGCTAGCATGATATATATACATACACATTTCTTAAGCTAAAGAGAAATAAGTGGTGCTTTCACATTAATGCTAGCTTTGTGTCATCTCGATAACAATGTCTTGAATTATTGATATCGCTATACAGAAAGCATGAGAGAGCTTCAAGAGAACGTTTTCCGCTCTACACGATTCTCAACCTAAGATTTGTTTGCTTTTTTGTTTTGGTTTATTCACATGAAACACGAATCCTAATCCACACACCGGAATTATGGTTCTGACTCAGATTCGAAGCTCAGACGCTAAACAGGATGAAACTAAAAAACTAAGGAGTTAAACAGATGATGTTCCTCACGTGGAATCATTGCTCTGGTATACTTTCTGTTTGCTTCTATATTTAAGGCCATATGTTTCCGTTCGTCATTCAGAATCTGAAGAGTAAAAAGGAAAATAAGACGAATTAGCAACAACACATTAATACACTGAATTTACACAAATGAACCGGTTCAAGTGTTTACACACACACACACACACACACACACACACGGGTCTTAATCCGGTGTGTTGTTTCCTGGAAGATTTGACTGTTTTTCCGTAAGTTATTCACTTGTTTGTTAAACTGCTTTCTGTTCCTCAGAAAAATCCTCCATCTCCTGCACATACTTTACTATTTCAGCATCTTCTGCATATTTCACACCTTTCGAAAGAAAGTGATACGTTTTTTTAATCCGTCTTTTCGTGTGTAGGACAATCGAGAGACTTGCAAGCTATTAAACTATTAAACCGTGCAAACGTTCAAAGTTTTATAAGAACACAACAAGATACATTAAGAGTCAGGGGGTTAAGAGTCAAACTTTTGAGCACGGTCGGTGGGTTTAATTTGTTATATTTATTTATTCATTTATTTGTTTGTTTATTTATTTAATCCTTAATCTTTTTTCAAAGCTACATGTTTCCCTGTACACAAAATAGTATAATAATGATTTAATGTGCTCAAGCGTTAAATCCACATGAACTGTTCACACTCACTCTACATACAGTAATTCTAACAAGATTTACTCGGATATATACAGTATGTTATACACACTCCGGCCGCTTTATTAGGTTCACCTGTCCAACTGCTCGTTAACGCAAATTTCTAATCAGCCAATCACATGGCAGCAACTCAATGCATTTAGGCATGTAGACATGGTCAAGACGATCTGCTGCAGTTCAAACCGAGCGTCAGAATGGGGAAGAAAGGTGATTTAAGTGACTCTGAACGTAGCATGGTTGTTGGTGCCAGACGGGCTGGTCTGAGTATTTCAGAAACTGCTGATCTACTGGGATTTTCACACACAACCATCTCTAGGGTTTACAGAGAATGGTCCGAAAAAGAGAAAATATCCAGTGAGGGCAGTTCTGTGGGCGCAAATGCCTTGTTGATGCCAGAGGTCAGAGGAGAATGGCCAGACTGGTTCGAGCTGATAGAAAGGCAACAGTAACTCAAATAACCACTCGTTACAACCGAGGTATGCAGACGAGCATCTCTGAACGCACGACACGTCGAACCTTGAGGCGGATGGGCTACAGCAGCAGAAGACCACACCGGTACTAGTAAAGTGTACCTAATAAAGTGGCCGATGAGTGTATTTAGCATTCGCATTACAACCAGAACAATATTTTGTAGCTGATCATGTTTTTTATTATGTTCTGTTAAATCTGATGGAGTTTAAAGGAATATTCCCTAATTTTCAGTGCACTTGGACTGGCTGCTTTGTACTGGCACTTTCTGAGCCTCAAAGTGCTTTCACACCTCCGTCAGTCCAATTCTGAGAGAAACTAACACTTATTTTCTTGTTTAATGTTTGGTTTTGGATTGGATTGGATTGGATTGGATTGGATTGGATTGGACTGAGGCATGTGTAGCGTTAAAACAGCACTCGCAAAACTCTTTAGTTGGCAGGATAGAAATATGTTGATAGCAAATGGTGTACAGATAGAAAGAAAAGCTCAATGAAAACAGCATTTATTATACCTTAGCCGGTGCCCAGTAGCCACTGACACTTTCCTCTCCTCTCTTTATTCTAGAAGAGTCTTCGGATATGGTTTCTGGGTACAATATTTTAGACTCGTTGTGTTCTTAGTCATGTGACCTTGTTAACAGAGACTCTGAATAAAGACTCGTGCTAAACGACTCGTGAGACATTATGGAGAGAAGGAGGATCTATGTCTGATTGGTCAGCGATCACATCGATGGAATTAAACAGGTTTGTCAGGTTCAGTTATTTATATTCATTTAACTACATTATATTCAGCATAAATTGTGCTACAGTAATATACAAGCAACCTGTTTGTATTTCTGAGAAGCAGTAAAAACATCGGTTAAGAACACGAGAGCCGTATTTTCAAAGGTTTTTGAGTAGTGGATTATGTAGCGTAGCTTTTTATATACATTGATTTAACTTGTTTTAGAAAGACTGCGTATGAGGGAGTGTTAAAGCTCATGAATATTGATGCCCATGTGGAAACTAAAAGACTAAAAGATTAAAGGTTCTTTTGTTGCTTGTAGTTTTTTTTTTTCTTTACAGTTTACTATAATCAAATATAAAAACAACGAATAAAATGAGTCAAAGGCACAGTTTCAAATGATTTCTACTTTTGCTGAATTTAAATCCATGTTAAAAACACACCTCTTTTCCTGTGCTTTTAATTGTTGGTAACTTGTACGTGTTCTTTTATATTTATGTTCTTTCTTTTTTCCTTTTCTTTTTCTCTATGTACAGCACTTTGTCCAGCTCAGGCGGATTTTAAATGTGCTTTATAAATAAAATTGAATTGAATTGAATTGAATTGAATTGAATTGAATTGGATTGAATTGAATTGAATTGAATTTCTTCCTCTTTTCAGTAGGATCGCAAATTATAAAATGACATGAAATGACTTTTTTTATTTGTTTATTTGTTTGGACCTTTAAATACATAAAAACACTTTTTTCTAACCATTTATACATGATTTTGTACCATATTTGATACATGTGGGATTGATGACATACGTACTATACATGGGATTGATAATATACTAACCATTCTGTCTAATTGGTGTTTTTTTTTCCCGCAAACAGAAGCTTTTTTATTTCACCTTATGGTTTCTGTCTTCGTTCAGGTAAATACTGACTTTATGTTTCCCACAGTAGACATTTGAGAAGTGGCTAAATCCCACAGGGTGCAGAAGACAAGTCCTAAATTATATACAGGTATTTCTTAGGAATGTATTAATAAGGTCTCAGAAGCTCATATAGCAAATATGCTACAATTGTCAATGTAGGGTTTTAATAAGAAGGATCATGTCACAACCGGGATGGAAGGAGACAGACCCGTACGCAGGATAGCTTCAAATGAAGGGGGTTTAATAAATAAAGAAGACATAGACAAAAATGACGATAAATGAAACAATACAACTGACGACATTTAACAGAGACTAGACATGACAAGGGGTACACGCAACTAATGATCCGCGCTGCATTCAGCAACACGGCTAACTTAAATACAATTAAGACAATGATGACAATGAGGAGCAGGTGTGGTGACAGGGAGGAGCAGACGAAGGCGGGGCAGACACGTGACAACAACAACAACAGCACATGGCCAAAAGTCCAGGCTGAATCATGACAGATCATAAACAATAAGTACAAATTTAACTTCAACAAATACCTTTAATAACAAAATCAAAAAATGGCTTAAACATGAGTGCAGAGGCAGCACTGAACAAATGACTTGATATTCATACGAACGACTTGTACGAAATTGTTTGTTTTAGATCTCTAGGACACATTTCTGCATTTCGACACCTCCGTACTTTGGGTTAGTTTGTACCTCTTGGCTTTATTACAGACAAACAACAACTACAAAAATCATTCACATCTTGAAATCATAGATTGAAGCTTCTTTGATCCTGAGTCACTTTTATCAATCTCCCAGAACTGCAGAGAAGATCGTTGGATCCAACCTTCCATCCATGGACATTCTTTACACCAAACAGTGCAAGAAAAATGCACAGGGCCTCCTCCAGGACACACACCACCCAGCTCACTCACTGCTCACACACAAACACAACCCCCTAAATCCTAATGAACATCCTGAGACTCTGCAGACTGGACTGGATCATCACACAAGAAGAAACACTCAAAGTTTTTATCTCTGTCAATGTAGACCTGATGCTCCATTTACTCACTGTTTCATATGCCATGTCATCACCATACTCTACTTTATTACATCACTTCTATAGTGTTTATATTTATATTTATTTTGAATATTTCTTCGTCCTAGTCCTTTTATCGCTCATCTTGTTTAATGCAGATTCCTAAACGCCTGAACAGTCTGTACCTGTACAAATGGTAAATAAACCTCTTGAATCTTGAAACTTTCCTCTCGCTCAGAGGCTCTAAGACCAGAGTGGGGTCTGGTCTGCATTAAGAGAGAAAGAACGAGCACAACACTACATTTTATGAGAAAATAAGAGTATGTGTAAGCGACTAGAGATTCTTCACAACCTTAAATATATATGGCGTCCCACAAGTATCTGTTTTAGGCCACCTATCGTTCAATGTTATTATCCATTCTCTCTCTCTTTCTCTCTCGTTCTCTCTCTCTCGCTCTTATACACACACATACACACACACATACACACACATACACACACACACACACACACTCCCTCCTATAGTCTTAGTGCTATCTATTATGCTCATATTTCCTCCTCTACCTTCCTTTCATCTAAAAAAAAAAAATATTTCTTTCCCAAAAGAGACGAACTTTACTCACATATCAGAAAGTTCTTTCTTTAGATAACAAATGCTGAAATTGTTTCAAGACGAACTTCTACTGAACAAAAAAAAACCTTCCTCTGCATTGCTTTTTTTGTTTAAAAACAAAGAAATTGAATTATATTTGAGCATGACTCTATGTATGTGAATACAAATATAATGTAGAATAAATGTTTTAATTAATAAAGGTGTATTTAAGTGTATTTTATTCCATGAAATGCATAAACACGCAATTAAACAGAAAAAACAAAAACTACGCTAGAGTAGAAACAACCCCAAGCAGAGTTGTACGTTGACCGAGAATTGAACTCGGTCTTCATGCAAATGTGATTTGACGAATATTATTGCACTGCTGTGTCTGTGCTTCATTAAGAAGATTCATTTCCATTTCTCCTGATAAATGGTAGAGCCTTATTGCCTACAACCAGAGGAAAAAAGGCTTAGAGAGCCGCCTCGTACATGAACGACAAATCAGACAAGCTGCAGAACAGGATTTATTTCAGGACTTATTTACATCTCTGAGCCGTACGTCCTCACGTTAAACGCTTCTGTCGTTCTTATAGAAACACAACAGTTGGGCTGCAGACCTTATTAACAGCAGAATGGTTTTCAGTTAGAAAGATTCACTCACTTCCTGTTTCTTTTCTAAAATACAGTTATTATATTAAATCATCTGGTAACATTTTATAAGAACACTTCAGGAATAATCATGGACTAATTTCTAAAATTACAAAAACTTTGACTCATTTAGCTGTGAACTTTTTACTCTTGCTTTTCATTGAACATTTTTAGTCTTAAAAGTATTAATTTGTACCTTTACTCTTTATTACTGTAGTTAATATTTAAGTAAGTATTAAAGCAAGTATCTGCTTAGTGTCTGATTTTTTATTATTATTTATTTATTGCAGTAGGATCAATATATCAATATTTATTATCTGGTATTTATTTTAATAGCTATTTGTTAAACTTTTGCATGCACAAATCATCTTAAATTATTTTATTAGCCATCACCCGATTCAAGAAAAGATCTTTATAATAAATTTTAAATAAAAAATAGATTTAAAAGCAAGATATGATGAAATGTAGTTTTATCCACATCCTTGTGCAAAAAAAAAAAAAAAATGCAAGAAATTCAAATATTAATGTTAATCATTTTTTTTTGCAATGTATTTATTTCTACATGTGTTTTTTAACATATACACAATGCAGTATTAATTTTTTCACACAAATAATCTTTCACATTTAATTTATCATTTTTTTGGTTATTTTTTACATTGTGGAAGCCAATTTTATTTATTTCACTTCTACCTGTTTTTTTTTCATATGTCTAATAATTAATTTATTTACAGTCATCTTACACACATTTAAATGCTTTTCTTTAATCTTTTTTTGTGCATTTAACATTGCCACAACCTCTTCTTTTTTCCAATTTTTATGCATTTTCTATTTTATTTCATGTCCCCTTTTCAGTATTTATTTTTAAAGCAAATTTAAATTAATTAATTAGTTATTAAATTAATTAATTAGTTATATATATATATATATATATATATATATATATATATATATATATATATATATATATATACATATTATTTTTTTTTTTTTTCAAATTTTTTTCAAGTTTTTTTTCCTTCCCTTTCTTCTCTTTTTATTGAGATTTTATTACATGCCCATTTTCTGCACATTTAGTACATCTCACTGCATGTGATACTGTGTTTAGGTGACTATGTGACAAATAAACAACTGCAAAATGAACAAACAAAAGGTGAAGTATGACAAAACAGCACAACAGACACGAGGGGGCTGATGGGAAATGTAGTCGAGAGCAGATTTCATCCTGTGTTAAGACTTTGCGTTTATGTTTATTAAAAACTGTAAGGGTGTCCATGATCTTGGTCTTCACAGGGACTCCATAAACTCTGCACATCTCGAGATGGTTTAGGAGGAAATTGTATTTAGCATAGACATGTGTGAAGTGTCTCCAGTTTCGAGTGCCATTTCTGGTGCTGATAGATTGGGATTTCCTTCTAATTAAAGGCCATCTGTCTGTGTGTGTGTGTGTGTGTCTGTGTGTGTGTGTGTGTGTGTCTGTGTAAGAGAGTGTGTGGCTTTGTGGTGCACCGTAGCCCTTTTGCCCCTGGGTGCGTCTGCCTCACACACACACACACACGCACGCATGCACGCACGCACGCACGCACACACACACACACACACACACCATCCACCTGCTGTTATTGCACTATTTGCCAGTGTTGTGTCAACATTTGGCTAATGTGATGCTAACGCTCCCCAAACACTCTCACTGTGAACACGCCGCTCTGCATGGCCTGATGCTCCTGGCATGGCCTCTGATAGATGCCTGACCCCGCTAATTGCCCTGGACCCCTGCGCCCGTGTGTGTGTGTGTGTATGTGTGCGTCCTTTCTCTGAGGCATGAGTAATGAGACATCTGATCCGAGCGGGACGGACGGCACAGCAGCCAACACCAGGCTGGAATGAAACTTCTCCAACACAGCAGTGTCTAAAGCGACAGGCAAGCTAGCGACACGCCATGAAACGTGTCACCTGTCACGTGTGATTGTACCTGGCTGGTCTGATATGATTAAAATACATATAAAAGTGGATATATTAAAGGTTAAGATTGAAGCTCACTGGTGAAGACTAATACCTTCATCCTCAACCACGCAAAGCCCCACCCCACTTAGATGTCATCACTTTGTACGATTCCTTCTTTTCTAATGAGCTAATGAGCTTTCAGGAGGTTTTCAGCTGTCTGCTACTACCCCTGTAGATACCCTAGCTAGTATGGCTCATCTTTTCATCAAGATTTTTCAAGTGAAAAAATTATTTTATCACTATTCAGAGACTTAAATGGTTTTTACTGGTTGTATTTTAGATACCTGCCCGGGAAGAGCGGTGGATAAACTTCCACTCAATTTCATCTGTTTCATGAGTCGTTCGTATTGCAGAAGTGATACCAATGTTTATTCTCCTTGTTTTTGTTTAAACACACAAACAGTAGATTCTCACACTAACGTCCTGCTTTAGCCGTCATCATTTTTAACATGTTTTAAAAATCTCAAAAAAAAAAAATCTCAGCTCCAATAAACTTTTATGTCAAAAAAGTTACAAAAAAACTTTGCTGTATTTTGTAAATGTGTTTTACATTATACAAATACGAGTGGTTAGCATGTTCGCCTCATACCTCCAGGGTTGGGGGTTCGATTCCCGCCTCCGCCTTGTGTGTGTGGAGTTTGCATGTTCTCCCCGTGCCTCGGGGGTTTCCTCCGGGTACTCCGGTTTCCTCCCCCGGGCCAAAGACATGCATGGTAGGTTGATTGGCATCTCTGGAAAATTGTCCGTAGTGTGTGATTGCGTGAGTGAATGAGAGTGTGTGTGTGTGTGTGTGTGTGCCCTGCGATG